>NW_007780477.1:0-912 GCF_000696425.1 Galeopterus variegatus
TCTCATGTGAGTGCATTGGGATGAATGTGGAGCCGTAAGCCTGGGGAAGTGCGGTGACTACTGGCCCCAGAGCAGGGTGTGCTACTGCAGAGGCTCTAGTTTCAAGATGGCATCATACTGCATTAGCTTGGGTCATGAGGGTGGGGTGGGGGTGCACTCTATATGTTCCCGTTCTAGAGCAATGCAGTGCATGTATTCTAGTCACATCCCCACACTTGGCTTCAGGCTTACAGGGGCTGTGGAATCCTCCTGCAGTAGGAACTGCAGGCCTCACTGGTGGGAATGAGTGGTTTGGGACCTCATTTTATCTTTTCTGTGCAAGGGAAAGTCCCTTCCGTGCTGATCCTGGTGACAGAGATGTGGTGGATGAGGCTGTGTACTTCTCTCTCCTCTCTATTCAGCCATCTGGACTATTGTGCTCCACAGGGATCTCTTCAGTCTCCTGCTGCACTCCTGCATTCTCCCACTGATGTTCTCATCAATATTTAGCTGTCTGTTAATTGTTCTGGTCCTTTTCTGTGGGGAGAACCCAGCCTGGGGTTCACAAATCTTGTCCTGCCTCCCCCATGAGTATCTTTATTAATGCTAACTTGTTAATTGTTAGTTTGATTTGCCATTAGCTCTCTATCAACCCAATTTTTTTTCCTAAAAATTGATAAAAGAGTGCCATTATTTTATCCTATCTTAGTTTGAGAAATATTAGTCATTCACAAAACATAGCTCATAAACCATTGCTATATAAAATTATAATTTTGGGGTCAAATGACCATAGAAAAATGGGTCTAACTTGTGAAAAATTGTAAGAGTAATATCAGCTCTGTTGTTATTTATGGAGCACTTATTCTGTGCCAGGTGCTGTGGTAGCATATTACACGTACTGTGTAATTTATTCCACACAACTGCTATTATTTC
>NW_007780477.1:2207-3086 GCF_000696425.1 Galeopterus variegatus
AAAAAAAAAATTTAAGAATCTCTGGAATGAATACAGTTATACGAATAGTGATGTAGGTGTTTTTCAGAGCCCCAAACTACTAATTCTAAACTCTAGTCCACTCCTTGGTGCGGTGACACCATCCCAGGATGCCATGTTCTTGAAGCCTGAGCATTCTTCAAAATCTTTCCTCTGGATAGAACCTTGTATGTTTATTTATCATGTATTAATTATCTACTGTTGCATAGCAAGTTATCCCCAAATGTTAGCAGCTTAAAACAGCAAACATTTATTATCTCACACAGTCTCTGTGGTCAGGAAACTGGAAGCAGCTTAGTTGGGTGCTTTTTGGCTCAGGATCTCTCAGAAAATTGCTGTCAAAATGTTGGCTGGAGTTGTAGTCATATGAAAGCTTGACTGGAGCTGGAGGATAATTTTCCAAGAAAGCTCACTCACATGTCTCTTGGGTAAAGGTTTCAATTCCTAACCAAATGGACCTCTCCATAAAAGTGTCCTCACAACATGGAACATGAATTCCACGAAGTGATCCAAGAGAGAAGGAGGAAGAATGTGCAATGTGTATTATAACCTAGCTTTGGGAGTGACACACCATCGCTTCTGCCATTGTCTACAAGTTGCCCAGAACACCTGGCTAAAATGAGTACCCACGGTGCTAATTGTTGGGATACAA
This sequence comes from Galeopterus variegatus, assembly GCF_000696425.1. Taxonomy (NCBI): domain Eukaryota; kingdom Metazoa; phylum Chordata; class Mammalia; order Dermoptera; family Cynocephalidae; genus Galeopterus; species Galeopterus variegatus. The sequence goes on from NW_007780477.1 coordinate 2,878, forward strand.
AGTTGGATGACACACACTCTTTGACCTGGAAAAACTAAAACTTAGTGAATAAGACAGGCCAGTAATCCTGAGTCTTTCTGGATAGGAACCTAATTTTCTATTTTGAATGAAAATTATGGGAGGGTTTTCTGGAGGAGGAAGCCATTGAACTGGGGTTGAGAATAGTATTAAATAGCTAAAGAATGGTGGTGGAGAGGGAGAAGACAGAC
>NW_007780478.1:0-806 GCF_000696425.1 Galeopterus variegatus
TTCATTGTATTACAAGTGGAGGTATTTCAGATATAAGGCAATGACTTTCAAACAATTGTTCAGGGGAGGAATAAACCGATGCATATGATATTCATTCCTTTTTTTATTTTTTTATTTTTTTGACCGGTAAGGGGATTGCAACCCTCGGCACGGTGTGGTCTGCACCACACTCAGCCAGTGAGCAAACCAGCCATCCCTATATAGGATCCTAACCCGCGGCCTCGGTGCTACCAGTGCCGCAGTCTCCCGAGTGAGCCACGGGGCCGGCCCTACACCTTCAATTCTAGTGTAAAAACATTTCTACGTCATTGAGGGGGAGTTTTTCAGCCTTCATGTTGGCTATTGGTGGGTAGACTCCCAAGTTATCTAATCTTTAGCAACTTATCCAGGACCATTCAATGAGGATGGGCAGGATTCTGTGAGTATGGGCAGCAAAGAGATGAAATATTTCAAGCAGCTGCTGTCTAGAGCCCATGTTTTATCTTCGTTGTCCCTAAAGCACATAGCAAAACACAGACTTACAGTTGAGAACTGTTTGCTATCTGCAGGCAAAGCCTTTGAAAGGAGAGCTTCCAATAATGAGAGCAAAAACAATTACCATCTGTAGAGCACTTTACCATTTGCAATGTGCTTTCATATATGTTATTATTTAAGCCTCAAAAAGGTCCTGCAAGGGGAATAAGACACCTCTCTCTTACCATTTTTGTGCATGATAGTAACACCTTCCATTTACTCCAGAAAGTTTATATATGTGTCTCATTTCATACACATTTTATTTATCAAACAGTTGAGCTCAGAAGAGTTAG
>NW_007780478.1:2539-3085 GCF_000696425.1 Galeopterus variegatus
TTTTCCTCCAAGGTTACAACAGACTGTTATAGCTTCATTTGAGCACCAAATGAAATAGTGGCTTAATATTCCAGGCTACTTGATTTTTTTTTAAAGTGTATTTAAAACCAAAATCTACTCCTCTCACAAAATACTTACATACTCAGACACACCTAAAACCTAAAACCAACAGCCACAGCACTCAGCAGTGAAGTCAATGCCACAAGCATTTGATATACATCCAATAAATGTTTCGGGAGAAAATGGTTATAATCAACCAATCACAGGGCTATTTATTATCTATAGGCTCTATGCTGGGTGCTAGGATACAAAGATGTATAATCCACGATCTATACCCAAAGGCACTCATGGTCTCATGAACGAGCCAGATATTTAGACAAATATTTAGGCTAACATGTTACGAGTACAACAATAGTACCAGTGGGTGGGGTGATCAGAAAAGACATAAAGGGCCGGCCCGGTGGCACACTGGAGAGTGCGCCACTTTGGGAACGTGGAGGCGCTCCCGCCGAGGGTTCAGATCCCATGTGGAGACCGGTTCCCGCT
>NW_007780479.1:0-3085 GCF_000696425.1 Galeopterus variegatus
CAGCAACACACACCACCCACCTGCACAGTGCCAGACTAGAGGTCATGGCAATGACTGCCACTTCCTGAGAACCTACTATATACAGCTCTACGTGTTTAGTGCCTATTATGTGCTGGGCACAAGGCCAGGAGCTTCACAGGTATTGTCATTACCTCTCAGGACAATCTTCCTTATTGAAAGATGATTTATTTTTAACAGCTTTGGGTGTATAATTTACACTTTAAATATGCACTTTTGCTGTGCATATTTAAAGTGTAAAATTGTATACCTTTGACGTATGTATACACCCATGAAATCATCACCACAGTCAGGATAACAAACATACCCATCACCTCCAAAAGTTTTCTCATGTCCCTTAGCAATCTCTCTCCTGCTCCCTGTCCCCATCCCCAATTACTGATCTGCTGTCACTACAAATTAGTTTGTATTTTCTAGAGTTTTATATAAATGGACTCTTTCAGAATGTCTGGCTTCTTTCAATCAGCACAATTACTTTGAGATTCATCCATGAAATAGCACATATCAATAGTTCATTCCTTTTTATTGATGAGTGGTATCCCATTGTATGGATATACCACGATTTTTTTTATCCATTCACCTGTTAATGAATATTTGGATCGTGTCTAGTTTGGGGCTCTCACAAATAAAGCTGCTACAAACATTTATGTACAAGTCTTTGTGTGGATACATTCTTTCATTTGCCTTAGGTAAATTCCTACACCACCTGACAGGTATATATTTAACTTTTTAAAAAACTGCCAAACTGTTTTCCAAAGTTGTTGTACCATTTTACACTCTCACCAGTAGTGCAAGAGACCTCCATTTCCTCCACATTTTTGCCAACACATGATATTTTCAGTCTTCTCAGTTTTTGCCATCCTAGTAGGTAGGTAGTGGTATCTCATTGTGGTTTTAATTTATATTTCCCTAATGTCTAAGGACGTAGAGCATCTTTTCTTTTGTTTGTCATCTGTGTATCTTTTTTGACTAAATGTCTGTTCATACCTTTTGCTACTTTTTATTGGGTTGTTTCTTTTCTTACTGAGTTTGAGAATTCTTCGCATATTCTCAATAAAAGTCCTTTACTAAATATATGCTTTGCAAGTATTTTCCCTCAGTCTGTAGCTTCTTTTTTCATTCTACTAACAGAGTCTTTTAGAGAGTAGAAGTTTTTACTTTTGATGAAGTCCAGTTTACCATTTTGTTCTTTCGTGGATCATACTTTTGGTGTTATTTTGAAGAAATCTTTACCTAAACCAAGGTGGCAAAGGTTTTTTTCTCTATGTTTTCTTCTTGTTGTTTTGTAATTTTAAATTGTACATTTAGATCTATGATTCATTTTGAGTCAAATTTTGTATATGGTGCAAGGTATGGATCGAAGTTTCTTGTTTGTTTTGTTTTATGGCTATTCAGTTGTTTCATCACCCTTTGTTGTAAAGAACATCTTTAATTCACTGAATTGTCTTTGTGTTGTGGTCAAAAATCACATGTCCATATTTGTGTGGGTCTATTTCTGGATCCTCTATTCTGTTCCATGGATCTGTTTTACCTTGATGGCAATACCATGCTGTCTAGATACAGCCCTACCAGGCATGGCTCTTGTGGTATTTCTCTGCTGCAATTCTGATCACATGTTTCCACTCAGTATTGCTCTAGGGAAGACTGTCTGTGGTGACTCTGCCCCTGTGACAGATCTCTTCCTGGGTTCCCAGGCTTTTCCATATATCCTTTGAAATTGGGGTGGAGGCTCCCAAGCCTTCACAACTCTGGCATTCTGCAAGCTGCTGGCTTAACACCAAGTGGATGCTGCTAAGTCTCCCGGCTTGTGTTTTCCAAAGCTGCAGGTTCAGACACACCTGGGGCCAAAATAGCCATAGCTGGAGCACCCAAAGCATCTGGGGTGCTGGTGCTGGAAGCAGCTTCCTGAGGAGGGCTTGGGCAGCCAGAAGAGGGTACCACTGCTAAGTCTCCTGGCTTGTGTTTTCCAAAGCTGCAGGTTCAGACACACCTGGGGCCAAAATAGCCATAGCTGGAGCACCCAAAGCACCTGGGGTGCTGGTGCTGGAAGCAGCTTCCTGAGGAGGGCTTGGGCAGCCAGAAGAGGGTACCTCAAGTCTGTTCCCTAAGACCATTCTGTCTCCCTAAGCCTCTGGGCCTGTAATGGAAGATGCAGCCTCCAAGATCTCTGAAATGCCTTCAACATGTTTTTCTTCTTCTCTTGATCATCCTTTTCTTCTGTACTTGTCTCCTTAGCAAAGGGCTTCTGGGATACACCATTGCTTTTGTGGCTAGGCTGAAAGTTTTCCAAATTTTTGCCCTCTGCTTCCCTTTTAATTATAAATTCTGGCTTTACATCATGCCTTTTCTGCCATAACAGCATAGGCTGTAGAGAGTAACCATGCAGTTTCTTGAATGCTTTGCTGCTTAGAGATTTCTTCCACAAAAACCCTTGTTCAGCACCTTGAAGTTCCACATTCCATAAAACTTTTGGGCATGAACAGAATGCAACCAAGTTCCTTGCCAGTTCATAGCAGGGGTGATCTTTGCCCCAGTTTCCAATAAGTCTCTTCTCATTTACATCTGCAATCTTCTCAGAATGGCCTTTGCTGTCCATATTTCTATCAGTACTCTGATCGCTACCACTTTAACCAGTCTCTAAGAGATTTCAAGCCTTCTCTGGTTTTCTGGTCTTCTAAACTCCTGCCAGCAGCTAGGCTTTTTCTAGCCTGCTCATTCAAATTCTTCCAGCCCTTCCTCAACACCCAGTTCTAAAGCTGCTTCCACATTTTCGAATATTTGTTATAAGCGACACCACACTCCTTTGGTACCAATTTTCTATATTAGTCCATTTCTGTTGCTTATAACAAACTGCAGAGGTCTCACATGGCAGAAAGTGGAGGAACAGAGAGAGAGACTCTCAAGTGCTCTCCTTTTAAAGCCTTCAGAACCACCCCCATGACCACCATTATTAATCAATTCATTAGGGCATGGTTCTTAGAATCTAATCACCTGGCCCCACCTTTCAATTACCATAACACGATTTCCCACCCTCAACAGTAACAATGGGGATCAAACTTCTAATACA
>NW_007780480.1:0-725 GCF_000696425.1 Galeopterus variegatus
ATGTTTCTGTTTTCATAATTTTCATAATTTAACCCTGACTGATATGAGGGGAAGGGGTCACAAAGTAGTACTTTCAAACTTCTATGGTGTGGTTCTAAACCCAAGGTGATGGTGATATTATTTATTCTCTAAATGCTCAAAATTTACAAAGTGACTCTTTATAGTTGCTAATTAATTTCTATTTCATAAAGAAAGAAAGGCATATTCAATTGAGAAATAAAGCAGCCTCAATTCAGAGAAACGTAAGGCAACTCTACCAAGTCACTGCTGCCTACGGCTCCCACCCCGGGCTCCTCTGCCTCCCCTACAGACAGTGCTCAGATGAATGCTGACACTGTTGTGAAATTCTTCTAATTATACAAGTCACTTTTGAAATATTCATTTAGATTGCTTTACAGAGATGGATATTAATGGCTTGTTAGCTTTGAAAAAAAAAAGATTTTCTTTGATCTTAGAAAGTTGGGTCCTGTGCTTTGGTAAAGAAAAATGGACTGGAGAGAAAGAAGTCTGAGCATTTCTTATTCATCCAAGTAATTATGGTAAAGTGAGTTTTCTTTGATTTTAGTGGTTAGACTTAAAGATACAGAGGAGGTAGCTGTAATCATCCTTTCAGGAGTCATTCTGAAAATCACGTTAAGCCACAAATGTCTAAATCTGACCAATTCAATAAGGTTCCATTCTCAAAATTTAGATCGAGGAATGCAGACCATTACAACAAACAAAAT
>NW_007780480.1:2516-3085 GCF_000696425.1 Galeopterus variegatus
AGGTAATCACTGCAGATAAGGCACAACTTCCCAACATATTTCAATTGATGAAACCTATACCTGTGAAAAGGAAGAAGATTCCGAAGGAGGTAAGGAAGGGAGATCCAGAACAGTTGAAAAAATACCGAGTAGAGCTTTGATAACTAGTACAGGTAGGAGTTAGCCCACCAGATAAAAACTGGTTTGTCAGACCAGGAAGCTGGCAGCCTCCTGCAAGTCTCTAGAGCAGAATTTAAGTTCAAGATTTTGGTATTTCACTTGGTTCAGGTATAGATGCTGGCACTTGGTAATCCCTTCAAGCCCTCTATATTAAACATTGACAGTAGGGATTAGAAGCTCTAGTCTAACAGAAAGATGCAGGGAAGAAGTAACTTTTGCCAAAAGATGAATGCTCAGAAGTATACCACTTTTTAATGTAAATAGGCCAGGCAGAGAAAAGTTCAAGGAACATGCATTTGTAATGACAAAAACTCTATTAACAACATGCTTATTAGCACCAGATTAGGGTCAATGAGCAAGCAATGGTCAATGGTTTTACATTTTTGTTATAATTTGGGGGCTTACTATAC
>NW_007780481.1:0-3085 GCF_000696425.1 Galeopterus variegatus
GCTTTTTATTTTTACTTGTGCCTTTGATAAAGCTATTCTGGAATACACTTCCACTCTCCCAGTGTATTCCCTGTTTCCCATATCTATGTATATCAAAATACTACTCATTCGTTAATCTTTACCTCAAATGCTAGAGACTCCTCAACCATCAGTTTTTTAATCAATCTAAATCTCATCTGTATACTCTTGTTTTATCTCTCTTGAATTATAAATCTCACTATATCTTAAATCGCATATCATCAGTTACATAGTATTTAGACAAAAACTACATCTGATGCCTCCTAGTTCTAAGTGACTAACAAAGTTTAAGATGAAAGAGTCTACACCTGAAGCTTCTTTGCAATGATGTAACCCACACTTCTTTTGATTTGTATCCCTTATGACCAAAATGTCCTGTGTAGTGATTGTACAGATAAAAACTACACCTGGTTGTAAATGTTACTTCCTTAGCTGGAACATCATTCTAACCCCCACTCTCATCCCCAGCCAACAGTCTTCAAAAAGATGTTGTAGTCTTTTGAGGCTTTATTTATATTTGAGAATAGGGGATGAATGATTTGTCTAAAGATCCAGTAGAATAAACTAAAATAAAATCAGACTAGAATTGGCTCAGAAAAAGAGAAAAATAATATGTACAGAATAGTTGAGGAAGGGGCCAATGGGAAAGTAACCTTGAACTTCACTTAAAAATGATTAGATTTGATGGCATGTTGACAGAGAAGGGTGTTTCTAGAAGTGAGAATTACACAGAACCAATGATCACACTGGTGACTGGAGGACTGGCGTCGGGTTCGAGTGAGCGTACAGTACGAGCTCATATCAAGTGGGTAAAATGGGCCATATTTTAGAGGGTTTTGAAAGTAAGGCTGAGGAAAACAGACAAAGCAGTTAATTACCTCAAGGAATTAAATGTGAAAAATTTCACCTCTAGAGAAAGAAACTGTATTAGTTCCACTTCTGTTGCTTATAACTGAACACCTGAAACTGGGTAATTGTAAAGAAACAATATTTATCACTTACAGTTTTGGAGGCTGGGAAGTCCAAAGTCCAGGGGACACATGTGCTGAGGTCCTTGTTGGTGAGTGGTGACAGCAACACAGGGTGTCACATGGCAGGTGGCTAAGTGGAGAGAGAGCTTCTAATGTGCCTTCCTTTTAAAGCCATCAGAACCATGCTCATGACCATTAAACCATCAACCTATTAAACCATTTACTAGGGCATGCTACTAACAATCTAATCAACTCTCCAAAGTCCCACTTTTCAATTACCATAATATGATTTCCCAACCTCTTAACACTGTCATGGTAGGGGTTAAGTTTCTAATACATGGACTTTGGGGGACACAGTTGAATCCACAGCAAACACAAAGTATAAAATAGATATCTATGAATTCATACTGACATAAATGATTGAATAAAGACTGCAAAATAATACATGTAGGTACACCCCCTTCAAGGAGATGAAGTATAACTCCCCACTCCTCAAGTATGGGCTGTGCATAGCAACTTACTTTCAATGACTATAGTGTGAAAAGGGGAGGAAAAAGTAACTTTACGGTGGAGGAACCTGGCAAAGACTACCTGAGCCAGATTATCAAGGTCAACATGACGATAAATATAAATCATGTTAAGAATATACATCCTTGATATGATGTGACAAGAATGGCATTTTACTCTGTGATCTTCTTCCCCCAATCCCATAACTCCAGTCCAATCATGAGAAAAACATCAGACAAATTCAAACGGAGGGATATTCTACAAAATACCTGACTACTCCTCAAAACTGTCAAGGTCACCAAACCCAAGAAAAGGCTGAGAAACTGTCACAGCCAAGAGGAGACTAAGGAGACATGACAACTAAATACAGTGTGGATCCTTGGACAGGATCCTGGGACAGTGAAAGGACATTATGGGAAAACTAAGGAAGTCTCAATAAAGTATGAGAATAGACTTAAGTTAATAATACTGTATCAGTACTGGTTCATTAATTGTGATAAATGTACCATATTAATGGGGGGAAGTGTGTATGTATTAGTCCATTTCTGTTGCTTATAACAAAAATAGCTGAAACTGGGTAATTTGTAAAGAAACAATATTTATTGCTTACAGTTTTGGAGGCTGGGAAGTCCAAAGTCCAGAGAACACATCTGCTGAGTATCTTCTTTTGGCAGCCCTAGCAGACTAGTATAGCCACACAGATGATAAACACTGGAAACACTGGAGTTAGACTAAACATAGGCTCATTTGACCTCGAGCCTATATTTCCACTCCAAGATTACGCTGGAAGAATGGGTCAGCTTTCTGCATGGTGATAACCCATGCTCAGTTTATGAAATATTCAAAATGTCTGTGATTCGAATAGGCAAGAGTCTCCTTTTCTGCTGCCCCAAAGATAGCAATAGACTAAAAATGTAAATAATTTCAAATTAAATTAACAAAAAATCTTTGCAAGAATGTTTTATTTTTATAAGTCTAATGACTGAGTATTAGAATTATTTTTGATGACAATGCAAGGGAACACTTAATAGAAAATTAAGAATGCTGGAATATATATAGAATGGAGAGGAGAATATATGATGCATTTGGTTTTCATTTCCTTTTCTACACAAAAAAAAATTCAATATGACGATGCATAGCACAATAATGAACATTTATTGTAAATACTGGAATTACCTTGAGTTTCATTTATTAAAAGAATTTTTCATAGAGTTCATTTTTGCCATTATTGTACATTATAAGCTTTCAGAAAGCTTCCTCGGAGTCTGCTCACAAAGCATATTGTAGACACAGAATACAAAGCAAACCAGACCCACGTATTTCCTATAACTGATAATGAGAGAAAACAGACTATTATTGAAAAAATAGGACTGATAAATGTGTTTCTGGAGAGAATAATATATTAATGAAGCATGTTTTTGTTTGTATGATCTAACTAAATTGGTAAATTTATAGAAATTTTAAGCCAAAGAAATTTTTTTAATAATTCACATTTTTTTAGTGTCAGTTTTCCTATACTATTTTTACGTTAGATTAGTCTAAAAGTGTATTGAGTTTGTTTTTATGTTTCCCAGGATTGAATCTCTCAA
>NW_007780482.1:0-806 GCF_000696425.1 Galeopterus variegatus
GCTTGAAAACTGTGCTGTATAACTCTGCCAAAAAAAATACCTGGAGGTTCACCTTCTGCAAGCCTCTTTAACTATAAGAAATGCGACAACATAATGTGCTTCTCACATCTAGCATTTAGGAATTCACTTTTGCAAGTTCTATGTGAAAGCCCATTGAAGCCTACGGGGGAAACGGCTTGTGAGACTTCCGGTTCAAAATCTCTGTCAAAAAGAGTCAGGAAGCTTCCCCGCTTAGAATCCACCATAACTCATTGAACCGAAGATGTGGTTTCTAGAAGACATTTAGAGCTCAGAGGAGTTTGTTTTCTGAAATTAGAAGCGAACTCAAACTGCAAAGGGCATTCAAGCAGGTTTGAAAAGCCCATTGAAGCCTGTGGTGGAAACGGCGGGTGAGGCTTCTGTTTCAATATCTTTGCACAAAGCGTCAGAGAAGCTTTCCCACTTAGAATCCAGCATTAATCATTGAAACGAAGAAGTGGTTTTTAGAAGACAGGTATAGCTCAGAGGAGTTTGTTTTCTGAAATTAGAAGCGAAGTCACACTTCAAGCTGCATTCAAGCGTGCTTGAAAATTGTGGTGTATATCTCTGCCAAAAACACTCCCTGGAGGTTAAGCTTTTACATGCAACTTTACCCCTAAGGGCAAAGAGAGCCCAATGTACTTCTCACATCTAGCATTTAGTAATTCAGGATTGCAAGTTCTATGTGAAAGCCATTTGAAGCCTAAGGGGAAACGGTGTGTGCGACCTGTGTTTCAAAATCTCTGTCAAAAAGAGTCAGAGAAGCTTTCCCGCTTAGAATCCAGCAT
>NW_007780482.1:2404-3085 GCF_000696425.1 Galeopterus variegatus
GGCTTGTGAGACTTCTGTTTCCAAATATCTCTCAAAAAGCGTCAGAGATGCTTCGCCGCTTAGAATCCGGCATAACTCCCTGAACCGAAGATGTGGTAGTTAGAAGACAGGAAGAGCTCAGAGGAGTTTGTTTTCTGAAATTAGAAACGAAGTCACACTTCAAGCTGCATTCAAGCGGGCTTGAAAATTGTGGTGAAAATCTATGCCAAAAACACACCCTGGAGGTTAAGCTTTTACAAGCAACTTTAACCCTAAGGGTACAGAGAGCAGAATGTGCTTCTCACATCTAGCATGTAGGAACTCAGGTTTGCAAGTTCTATGTGAAAGCCCATTGAAGCCTGTGGTGGAAACGGCGTGTGAGGCTTCTGTTTCAAAATCTCTGTCACAAAGCTTCAGAGAAGCTTCCCCACTTACCATCCAGCATAACTTATTGTACCGAAGATGTGGCAGGTACAAGAGAAGGTGAGCTCCAATCAGTTTGCTTTCGGAAATGAGAAGCGAAATCACATTGCAAACCAAATTCAAGCAGGCTTAAAAGTGTTGTATATGTCTGCCAAAAACACTCACTGGAAGTTCAGCTTTTACAAGCCACTTTAAGTCTATGGGAACAGAGAGTAGCGTTTGCTTCTCATATCTAGCATGCAGGATTTCAGGTTTGCAACTTCTATGGTGAAAGCCCTT
>NW_007780483.1:0-540 GCF_000696425.1 Galeopterus variegatus
GTCAGTGGTAGCTGTGTGTGTTTGTGTGTATGTGTGAGTGTGTGTATGCTGTGGAGGGAAGGAGGAAAGGGTGAGAGAAGGTGAGGAGAGACTTTGTATCACACAATCATTTAGGAAAGAATCAACTCTCTTTTCCAAGTTTGTGCTTGGTCCTCATCCCAATCTTCAGAAGCCCTTGAATGAGGGCACATTGAATGATTTTATGGATCTCTCCTAGAAGTGGCACACATCATTTCCACTTGCACTCCATTGACTAGAACTCAGCAGTATGATAATTGTAACTGAGGCAGAGAAATGTAACCTGGCATGTCCCAGGAGAAATACATACATACATACATACATACATACATACATACATACATACATACATTTTGGTAACAGCTAGGCGATCTTCCCATAATATATAAGTAACTTACATAATCGATAGGAAAGAAAAAAGTTCCCTATAGGAAAAAATAGCTGAAAAACCCATACAAACTTTTCAAATAAATACAGTAGAACTGTGAATCAACCAATGAAAAGAAGCTCAACATTACCAAT
>NW_007780483.1:2372-3085 GCF_000696425.1 Galeopterus variegatus
TCAAACGTTATAATAATTTAAACGTTGTGGTTTTACATTTCAAATAGTTTGATAAAGGGCATTAATTGACTTAACTAAGCAATGCTATTAAAAACCGTTGAACACAGTTTTTCAATGTGCAAAAATTTAATAGCACTGTTCATGTCTAATGAAGTTTCCTCCAAGTCACCTCCTTGTTTACTTCATTCTCAGATAATTTAAGTGATTTAGTTAGTGTGGAACAGGAACACAGAAAGGAAGGAAGAAGGCAGGAGTCAAGAAAGCAATTAGCAGAATCTGATAGAGTGTTGTTAACTTAACAAAAAAAGTAGTAATTGTCACTCTGATTCTAAAAGTAAAAAAACAAAGTAATTCACTGCTGAAAATTATATTTGAAAATAAAACATTGTCAATCCTTAATGATCTGCAATTTATTCTCTTTTTTGATAATTTTGAATGAGGTGTGTAATTATAATGCCTAGCCTTGTTATTTCCATTCTTATCTTCAGAGTAGGTAGAGGCTGTGCCTTATAAACTTTTTTATCTCCAAGAATATTTAGCATAGTCATATGGTTATTGTGGACAATAAACCTTTAAGTCAATATAATGTTTATGACTGACAGGAATTACTTCATAAATTTAGAATATCAAATTAATTTAAATATGGATATATATTACACGATATAGATAGTGTATTAATCAGTGAGAATTAAACTCTTGAATTAAGTTCCCTG
>NW_007780484.1:0-728 GCF_000696425.1 Galeopterus variegatus
CCCTGCAGTGCGATCCCATGGTCTCTCATAAAATTCTTGTGAACAAAATAGAGAAAGATTAACAGACTGCAGGAAAACAAGGGGGTATCAAACTTGGAGAAGCCAACATTCCAAATGAAAATGTCTGAGCGAGCGCGAGTCTGCAGCGGTGTGCCCCGGGGCTCTGCAGGTGGGGGTTAGCAATTGTATTACAACACATAGTGTCATCCAGCCTCCTTACTTAACGATGAGGAAGCTGGGTTCGAGGCGCTTAAGTAGGCTGCTGGAGGCCCCACGGCGGGCGCTTAAGTAGGCTGCTGGAGGCCCCACGGCGGGCTCCAAGCAGAGTCAGGGCTTGTTCCCCTGTCCCTCCACCTGAGCACCACCCTGGGCTCAGTCTGGATGACAGGCTTAGCCCACGTTAGGACACAGACCGACATGGAAATCTGCCGGCCAACAGCACACACGGAGAGCTGACAAGACTCTAACCAGGTCAAATGTGGCCAGGAGAAATGCCGGCATCTGCTCTTGAGTTTTTAAAACCTACAATCCATATAGGCAAAAATGAAAAAGATTGCTGGGCTCGGGGGAGGGGATTATGGCATTCTTTTCCAGTTTTTAGGACACAATGCCCTGTGGCTTCTGCTTCTACAACGAGCAGCAGTGGCTACATTGCAGGACTCTAGCAGAGCACAATGGAGCACAGCATCTGCTCTCTGAGCACCCCTGAGCTAGGCCCTAGCCTGGGG
>NW_007780484.1:2351-3085 GCF_000696425.1 Galeopterus variegatus
ATAAGAAGAAGCCACACACAACTGCAAGAAAGGCTGGGAAAATGAGTGACCTCAGTGGAGTTCATTGGTATCCTGAACAAAATCAGAGTTCAGTGAGGAATGAAGAGAGACTGAGGATTGGGTGTGCACCTAGAAGCATCTACTCCAGGGCAAAGACAGAGGAAGAGTCCAGGCCATGGCCCACATTTGACAAACCCAGCGTAGAGGCACTTACAGTTCAGGTTGCCCACGGGCAGGGGGAAGATGGACAGCTGAAGCCATAGATTCGGGTCATTAGCTCATAATGGAGATGACTTTCCAGAAGCTTCCTAGCCCATTCTGTGACTCTGCTCAACCGAAACTATGTGCCCTCTAGACCTACCAAAATAAGACTGGGGTGATGTAGCAGGCTTCCAGAAGAAAGAAGCTGCGCCTCAGCTCTGGGATGTTTTCTGTATCAGACATCATGCACCACAAGCTTAGCATGTCCTTTGAGGAAGAGCTCTGCCTCCTTCCTGGTCACCCGGGTAGTTTACACAGGCAGGGAACGTCAGGGACCTGGGATAAATGCTTGGGGTTGACTGACAGGGGATAGGGCCAGGGGGTGCAGACCTTCCTGGTCTCTGCCCACCCTGAGATTCAAAGATTTTCATTTAGTAAGACTCAGTGTCCACCTGTGCCACTATGTGTTGACGTTGGCTGTTTGGGAGAAGGGGAGTGAATGTCCCATCTCCCCTTCTCCCGCAGCAGCCTGG
>NW_007780485.1:0-3085 GCF_000696425.1 Galeopterus variegatus
CTTCTGCAATGCTGAACTCCCAAATGGAAGACAGCACAGCTTCCTCACTACTTATCCCAGAACATAAAACAGCACCTAGCACCCCACTGGATGCTCAATAAGTATCCATCGAATGGATGGATAATGAACTCTGAAAATCTTTCCTCCTATATCAGAGTGACTTTCACTTGTTTTACAAGACTGAATACAAATTCTGCCTTTTCTGGAAAGCTTTTCTTAACAATCCTGTATATGAGACTACAAGTCCTCTAGGTTGAGACACAGAAGTACAGGAAAAGAACCTAATACATCTGCTTAAGGGCAGTGCCTATCATGGTCCTTGGCATTTTGGTAGGAGCTCAATAAATTTATGGTTCACCTAGCTTAGGAGTTGGGACTTTTTTTTTTCCTGGAGACAATGAAAAACCATGCCTGATTTTTTAACACAACCATGCGGGGTGTCAAATGTCAAAATACTTGTTTGTCTTGGCTGGCACTTAACATTTTTAATGCATGCAGCAAGAATAAAGACGAGGATAGCAATGAAGCATGTAATGATCTTTTTTAAACATCTGTGAGGTATTTTCAGCATTCTATAACTGGATATGAAGAAAAGAATTCTCTGAAAAAAGAAAGATGATAGTTATATGTGAACAGAGAGTTCAAAAGAATTCTTAACACACATTGAGCATCACCTGCAAAAAATAATCTTTATTCAAAGGATTTCTTCCTAGGCATTGCTCCCTTTCCCCTTTAGCATACCTTATAATCTTTTAAAAATATCTTGATCACACTGCCTGCTCCCTCCTGAGCTTGGGGTTATACCTGTGAAATAGCAATCTCCTTTGGCAGACACCTGCTGTTGGCTGTGAACTCCATTCAGCATCATCTCTTTGAGTCTGAATTCACACTCAGTGCCATGCATCCCACTATGCTGTTTAAAAAAACAGTTGGTCCTTAAGATATTAACCTGCCAAACACAGGAAAATGCCTCATACTTCTCAGGCACAAGCCAGACGCACAAAGCAGTGAAAGCCTTTAAATGGAACTTTAAAGTAGCATACTATTTATTCGTGTGTGTGCATGTATGTGCGCATGCTTGTATGTGTCACATGAACTCATGAAATGGCACTTGTGGAGTTCAGATATTTCTCTAAAGAGAATAGTGCTTTAGATTGTGTAGCATTTAGCATTTTATACCTTCAAAGCATTTGCACAGATATCAAACAATTAAGCAAAAAGGATAATGTCATTAACTTGAGAGATGTCTCAAAATATGACCTGGAACCAGCAGCATCAGCATTCACCTGGGAACTTGTTAAAATGCATATTCTTGAGTCCTACCCCAGAACTACTGAATCACAAATGATGGAGGTGGGTTTTGCAACCCTTCAGGTGATTCTGAGACATGCTCAGGTTTGAGAACTGCTGGCTTAGAGAAAGAAGCATAGCACATTTAGTATGATGGTGATTGAGAGCACAGACTACGTTCGCTGACACCCAAAGTTGAACCTGGCTCCTCCATTTACTTCAGCAAATTTTTCACCAATGATGTCTCAGTTCCTGCATCTGAAAATGGGAATAATAGTATTTATCACAAAGGGTTGCTGCAGGAACTAAATGATAAGGTGCATGGAGTGCCTGGTGTAGTAAGCATTCAGTAAATGCTAGCCATTATTGAATGAGTCGGGTTCATTAAATACAGAGACTGAAAACTGGGAAAGGTCTTGAGGTTAAGAGGGTAGAAAAATTCTAATATTATATGTGACTAAAATAGGGTAAAGCCAACAAATAAATTAAATGAAAATGCATACATTCATCCCAATGTTAAGTCTTCTTTTCCTTCTTGATTCTTGTGGAAATCCCACCCTGCCCCTGAAACACGACAATTGTCTACAACAATATCATATAAGATCATGCACCTTCTTATCTAAAACAGATGGAGGAAGAATAAGCAAAGACTGATATAACTTTACATCTTTGTAGAAGCACTGCTATTTTTAAATCTTTATATGTCATATTCAGAAATTCTATGGCTGCCTTGTTTCAGTACTGTTATTGACATTAAACATGCGGCTCCATCTTCAGGACAAATAAACAGGTATGTTTTTGTGCAAAACAGCTTCGGGTAGAGCAACACTATCTCAGAGCTGCCTGGAACCTTTAGTTTAAAAAACAGTGGATCCTCTCAATTGTGCAGCTTGCAAGGGTGCTTTTTTTCACTACATGGAAACAAGTCAAAGGCATCAAATGCTGGCTCTGACAGCTGTTGTCTCTCATTTTCAACCTGACATAATGAGTTTCTAGACTTCAAGGCTGTTGCCCAGAAGTGGTGGTGGGGCCTGAGTAATTGGTTAGGATGAGTAAAGAAATTGAACAAAAGGAAGGAAAAAACCTGGTCTCATTTTTATTCTCAAGCTACCTGTCTGGCATTTATTTACCAGTGGTGGAATTCTACAAGTCAAACCACTGTTCTTTATTTTTGTGAAATATGCAAAGATATTTTAGTCCTATATTCCATATGCCCAGTATAATGGGATGAGATGAGGTGGACTCATAGGGGTGGCTGATCAGATGAATCTTGCTCACCGCCTGTTAATGGTGTGATATTATTTCTTGCTTCCTCATAAACTGAGAACATTCTAATTATATTGAAGTATACTTATTTAAAGCTACATTATCTATTTACAGTATGCAAAATAAATTTCATTGCTTTTGAATGCTGTGCTATTATTCCAATAATAGGAGTTTGAAATTTACATATTAAAATTCCACTCAGCAATACTCAAATCTACAGTCTTTCATTGGGAAGCAGATTCCAGGGGTAAGGAAGTCAATGACAAATTTAACCTAGTATGACAATGACATTAAGTTAAAACAGACGTTGGCGAATGATGGCCCAAAGTCCACATCGAACTAACCACTTATTTTTGTATGGCTCATAAGCTAAAAATAGTTTTCATATTTTTAAATGGTTAAAAAACCCTAAGGATAACATTTCATAACTCATGAAAAGTACATGAAATTCAAATTTCAGTGTCCATAAATAAAATTTTATTGGAACATATATATATATATATATATATATTTTTTCTGTGGTTGCTTT
>NW_007780486.1:0-3085 GCF_000696425.1 Galeopterus variegatus
TTAGACTCAGGCCTCTTGCCAGCGATGCTAGCAAAAGTAGCTTCTGTCGTTGCAGCAAGACTTCCATGAGGCTGAGAAGTCCCTACCTCCACGATGGCCTCTCTACTTTTTGAGAGGTCTTCGTAGACTTCATACCTTACCCACTCTCGCTTTTTTTGTTCCAAATAAGATTGGTTCTGAGAAAAATAATGCACACTAAAGACAAATTATTTGGAAGCAGGTTTGGATGATAAGAATGCCCTGAATAGACTACTCAGGCAAAGACATTTTCAGGGGATGAAAGGAGCGAGGAAAGGCAGAAAGGGGAGTGAGAGTCCTGAAGCAGACGTCCTTCTCCCCATCACTGTACCCAGGACCAAAGCTGCTTTCAGAATTCAATACAGCTATTCACTTCTGGTCATGGAAGAAAGATTCCTGGTGCATAAGTATGAACCAGACTCCTAGACCTGTGTAAAGCCTACCGGAATACAAGATGCAAGTTTCATCTTTCTCTAGAACTTTTACAGTGTGAAAGTGAGGAATGGAAATTTGATATCTTACATTTTTCTCCTTTTCTGTAGTAAAACTCAGTTTCACAAACCATCTCAGGTACCAAGATCTTAAAACAAATCTTGTACTCAAGGAGAAAATTACTTTTTGTGTAATTTGATGTGTTTGGCTCTGATAGATAAAAGAGTGAAAAAGGAGTCTTTTTCTTTCTTTCTTTTTTTTTTAGAACACTCAGATTATACTTATGCATTATTCCTAGACATAATTTAAAAAAAAATACGCAAAAGGTTCATTGTTCATTGACATCAAAGCATTACAAGCAATCAAAATAATTTGGATATGTATATCTTTTTATTTTTACTCATCCAACGTTAAACAGGTAAGGCATTTGCAACATTTACTGAATTTCAGTTAACATTAATAAAAAGTGAATAAGGCAATTCATGACAGGCAAAGTTTGGGAAAATTATTTCTTATTAGAATATTTCCAAAATAGCCATCTGTAGTATCCCCATATACATTAAGTTCTTTTTTTTAATCAGTGAATTGATTACAGATGAGATATGTTAAAACTAACTTTTACTATTTAAAAATTTTAAGGTAACACATTTGCAATTATTACTCCATTAACAATTTTAAGAGCTTTTCTATACCATGTAATTTGGATTCTACTGCCTAGTGTTGGTGACTATAAAATAATTCGGGGTTTTTAAAGACTGAGAAGCATTTCTTCAGGTTAGTTTTTCCAAACAGAAAGTTAAGTGTTACAAATTCCACCTCCCACAGACCAGAATTCACATCCATTGGTCAGGGGCAAATACCAGTGGCTCTGCGTCCTCGTCACTTTGTGCCATTTCACCAAGTCGGAGCCAAAGGTAAGTTTTTACACTTGCTTTCTTCTTGGGTTAGAGACTTTTTGACCCTACTGTAACAACCTTTAAAACATAATTCAACTTGCTTTAATATCTCCTGGTAAACTATGATTTGATGGTTTTATTTTTACTCAAATGGTTTAATTTTGCTATTGATTCTGTATATTATTCTTGGAAAATACAAAACCTAAATTAGCTTAGGAATTAATAACATACAGCAAAATAGTTTATCTTAATAGTCATGACAGATGCCAATAAAATTATACTAGTTTCCAATATATGCCTTAAATCAAGTACCCTGACACAGATCACAGCCTTTGCCAATATAAACAGACACTATTGATTAATATTGTTGTAATATTATGCAAAAGAAGAAAATAGTGAACTTGCAGGTGTTTAAAAATAGTCTAATGATTATATGGCATTATGCATTCAGGATGCCTTTTTTTAAGCTATTTATTTTAAAGTTCTAAATAAATATACATTTCCAAAATACTATGAAATCATGTAAAGTGGACAATAAGTCCAAAGTTTTAACTAAGTAACTATATTAAATACTAATATAATTACTTGAAGAAAGAAATATGAGTTTTTTTAACTAAGCATAGATAGATGCTCTTCACATTTTTAAGGTTTACATAGACTGCCTTAATTCTGATGGCTGTAGGGGAAGTGTAAAATGCAAATAAACTTTGATATGCAGACATTTATACTAAAATATAAAGTATGAAGTGAGAAAAATATCAGCAAGTGCATAATTTCTTTGAGCAATGGTAGTTGCTAGAAGTGTACAAGAAAAAATTTTTTTTAGGTTAGTGGTAGCCACTGTTAATGCTTCCCACTTGAATACAGAAGAATGGTTCCTGGAAGACTTGCTAATCACACTGTTTTAGTAAGTAGGACTTTGTTGGTAATTGCCTAGTACAATTCCAAATCTGCAATCCTGCAAAGACCTCTGTAATGGCAAATGAAACAGAGACTTAGTTTACCCACCGTGAATAAAAAATTTATTTGAAGAAAGCATAGAGGGGATAAAAAGGAGGTCTTTGTACTGCTTCTTATTCTCACAGGAATTTCATATCCTTCTGCCTAAACCTGCTTCATAAAGACTTTCTTTCAAGTAACTGAAGGTCAGTTTGCCTGCCAGTGCATTCAAGTTTAAAAGTTACATTTATCATGAATTCCCTTTTATATGTGCGCATAGGTCCTAACACCACATATACTGTTCTTAACGTAGACCCAAGAAGTATACTTAAAATACAAAACCTTTTAAAATGAGACATGCTTAATAAACTTTTATAATACTTTGCTCAACATATGTGCGCATAGGTCCTAACACCACATATACTGTTCTTAACGTAGACCCAAGAAGTATATTTAAAATACAAAACCTTTTAAAATGAGACATGCTTAATAAACTTTTATAATACTTTGCTCAATAGATGACCACTATGTAACTTTTTTGATAGGACCAACATAAATGCTTAAAATTAAACATGAGTTTTTATTTTTTTTTTCTAAACCAAAAAGTATTCAAAGAAGTATGTTGAGAAATAAAATACTAAACCAAAAAGTATTCGAAGAAGTATGTTGAGAAATAAAATAATAAAAATTATAAGATCTTGATTGAATCCCCCCAAAACATTGTTATAATGCAAAATAACAATTGTACTTATTAAAGAATTACAAAACAAAATATTGCCCTAATCCCATGCATATGCAAA
>NW_007780487.1:0-587 GCF_000696425.1 Galeopterus variegatus
TGAGGGTTGCAATCCGTTGCCGGACATGGAAAAAGACAAAATAAATAAATAAATAAATAAACAAATAAATAAAAAAAGAAAGACAGATACAACAATCACAATAATTTGTTGAACTTTCAAAAGGAGAGAATAGAACTGAGGCCACCAGAGGTGGAAAAGGAGGAAGGGGAGAAGGGTTAGAGAGAAATTAGTAAAGGGCCATAAAAAGTGATTACATTGTATAATGTTGAATATACTAATTATCCCGATTTGAGCATCACATACTGCACACAGGTATTGATATTCAAAGTGATACCTCACAGATATGTATAATCAATTATGTTTCAATAATAAATAAATAAATAAACAAGAATGAAAAACAATTTAGTATATTAACTCTCCTATATTCTAAATAAGAAAGTGTTCTAGACTCTCAAAAACATTTTCCTTTCTGTAGTTAAAATAGTTGTCTTGAATTAAAAATAAAATGAATATCCAATTAAAAAAAAATAATAATAAAGAGCTGCAAGCACAGACTGGGGGAGGATAACAGGTTTCAAGAGGTATGTCTCTTTTTTTTTTTTTTTTTTTTGTCTTTTGTCTTTTTT
>NW_007780487.1:1784-3085 GCF_000696425.1 Galeopterus variegatus
GGAGCGCCACCGCGCTTCCCAAGCGGCACACTATCCAGTGCGCCACCGGGCCGGCCCCTCAAGAGGTATGTCTCTAAGAGAGCAAAGACCCTGACAAATTACTTGACTCATTCTATGCATAGAAAGAAGACGTACGTCTCTAAGAGAGCAAAGACCCTGACAAATTACTTGACTCATTCTATGCATAGAAAGAAGACTTGAAGTTCTGTGAAATTAATGTAGGTAATTGCAAAACTACGTTGGTCCTCAAAATGGAAAAATTAGTAGCCCCAGGGAAAACAGAAAATTATATAAGAAATAAAATGTGATCGCAGGACAAATAATTTAAATATTGAATACTAAAATGAAAAAAAAAATGTTGATTTAATTTATATCAGGAAGATGAGAAGAGACTGAGGTTAAAAACTCTTTCCATAATAGGAAGTCTATAGATAATAATAGAAGGAAAAAAAGAAAGAAAGGAAGGGAGAAAGGGAGGGAGGGAGAGAGAAAGAATAGCATAAGCTTGTTACTTATAAATATGTACATATACAAAAGAAACAGATAAAACATGACTTTCACTAAAAAGGGAATCCAGAATAGGCTAGGCAGAAAAGGTATTTCCTGTTTTTCAATAATGTGAGCCTTACTTTATTGTTTTTTTGTTTTAAAAGTATCTTCATATATTACTTTAATATAAAGTAAAAAATAGCATTCAGGTTTCTTTGACAAATTCTTGATGTTACATAGATTATTTCACATTGTTTAATGGTCTATACCCACTAGATAACATAGGAATTACCTAGGTTCTTAAGATTTGTCAGACTTTACCTCTAAAATTGTCTGGGCCTTTTGTCTTTGAGACATAAAGGTAGACAGATCCTCGACAATCTCTAATTTCTCCCATGGGCATCGTTCTGATTAAATTTTCCACCTTATATCAAGTCAATTCTGTCTTTGTTTATGGTGTTATATAACTTTTATCATTTCTGGTAGTTCTCTTTTCTTGGTCACACTTGCCAAACATTTGTCTATTTTACAGTCTTTTCTTGGAACCAGCACTTAGTTTTACTTAACAGTCCTATGAGAGAATGTATTTGTTCCAATCCATTAATCTCTGTATACATGTTTTCTCTTGTTTTGGTTCATTTCATTGTTGTACTTCTAAAAAAGTTTACTGTGAAATAACATAGAAAAGCTCATAAGACAATGCACAACTCAATAAATTATCATAAAGTTGTCTTTTATCTACCTTACTGAGTAGAAGCCTTAATTCATCTAAAAATTTTTATTTACTAATAAAAGCACTAACAGCTATGAAT
>NW_007780488.1:0-492 GCF_000696425.1 Galeopterus variegatus
ATTACAATCCTAAATGTGTATGAAAGTAACCACAATGACCTCAAAATACATGAAGCAAAAAATGACAGAACTGAAAGAACACACAAACCCCAAACTATAGTTGGGGACTTCAACATTCCTCTCATGGAAATCTATAGAACTAGCAGGAAGAAAATCAGTGAGCATACAGAAGGGACTGAACAACACCATCAACAAACTGAATCTAATTGACATTTATAGAACACTCTACACAACAACAGTTATACATTTTCTTCAAGTGCACATGGAACATTCACCAAGATGGACCATATCCTAGTTCATAAAATAAACCTTAACTAATTTAAAAGAAGTGGAAGAAAATACAGAGTATGTTCTCTGATCATAATGGAATTAAAATAGATACAAAGGACAGAAAGATATTAGGAAAATTTTAAAACATTTGGAAATTTAAATACTTCTAAATGATCTATGCATCAAAGAGGAAGTCTTAAGAGAAATTAGAAAATATTTTGA
>NW_007780488.1:1297-3085 GCF_000696425.1 Galeopterus variegatus
AAAAAAAATCTCTGGTAGATGGCTTTGCTGACCAGTTCTACCAAGTATTAAAGTAGCATCACCAATTTTACACAATGTCCCCCAAAAAAGAACAAGAGAAGGGAGCCCTTGCCAACTCATTTTATGAGAGAAGCTTTACCCTGATACCAAAGCTAGACAAAGAGTGCCAAAAAAAGAAAACTATAGACCAATAACCCTTAAGAATATAGATATATAAATACTCAACAAAATGTTAACAAATCGAGTACAGCAACATGTAAAAAGAACGATATACCATGACAAAATGGAGTTTATCCCAGAATGCAAGCCTGGCTCAATATTTGAAAAATCAATAAATATAATTCACCACGTTCACACTCTAATGAAGAAAAAATATGATTATATCAATTCATACAGAAAAAAATTTGACAAAATTCAACTTCCATTTATAGTAAAATTCCGGCAAACCAGGAATAGAACAGAACTTCCTCAGCCTGATAAAGGATATCTGTGAAAAACCTAACATCATATTCAAGCCAAGAATGTTCCCTGTCATCACTCCTATTCAACATTGTACTGGAAGCCCTAGCCAGTGCAACAAGACAGGAAAAAGAAATAGAAGGCATAAAAATTGGAAAGTAAGAAAACTGTCCCTATCTGCAGATGACATGATTGCCCATATAAAAAAAATTTAAAGAATCTATAAAAAAAGACTTCTAGAATTAATAAGTGAGTTTGGCAAAGTTGCAAGATACATGGTCAACACAAAAACCAATCATATTTCTATGTACTAGCAATGTATGACTAGAAACTAAAATTTTAAAAATACCATTTATAATTGCTACAGGAAAAGAGAAATACTTAGGTAAATCTAACAAAACTTTTACAAAATCTATATGCAAAGATCCATAAGAATCTGATTAAAAAATTCAAAGACCTAAATAAATGGGGAGACATAATGTGCTTATGGATTTAAAAACTTGAGAGTTAAAATGTTCACTCTTCCCTAAGTCAATCTATAGATTTAACTCAATCCAATCAAAATACCAGCAGGATTTTTTTTGTAGATATATACAAACTGATTCTAAAATTTATGTGGAAAGATAGGAAGTAGAATAGCTAACCAGTTTTGAAAAAGAATAAAGTTGGTGGGTTCACTCTATTTTTGAACTTACTATAAAACTACCATAATCAAGACACTGTGATATTGGCAAAAGGATGAACATATAGATCCATGGAACAGAGTAGACAGTTCAGAAATAGACCCACACAAATATGGCCAATTGATGTTTGACCAAGGCACAAAGGTAATTCTATGAAGAAAGGATAGTCTCAACAAATGTTGGAATAATTAGATATTCATACACACACACACAGTCCTCAACTAAACTTCACACCTTACAAAAATTCATTCAAAATGGATTGTAGACTTAAATGTAAAACTATAAAACATTTAGAAGAAAACACAGGAAAAAATCTTCATGACCTGGGATTAGACAAAGGGTATTTAGATATGACACCATTTTAAAAAAATCAATAAATTGACTTTCACCAAAATTTAAAGCTTTTGCTCTGGGAAAGATACCATAAAGAAAGTAAGACAAATTACATATTGGGAGAAAATATTTCTAAATCACAATCTGGCAAAGCATTTCTATCCAGAATATAGAAAAAACTCTCAAAACTTAATAGTAAGAAGGGGCCGGCCCGGTGGCGCACTGCTACAGTGCTCCGCTTGGGAGCGCGGTGGCACCTCCCGCCGAGGGTTCGGATCCCACATACAGACCGGTTCCCGCTCACTGGCTGAGC
>NW_007780489.1:0-557 GCF_000696425.1 Galeopterus variegatus
AAGGTGCGGGCGCAACACCGAGGGTTGCGATACCTTGCTGGTCCCGGTCCGGTATGGGCGCGACACTGAGGGTTGCGATCCATTGCCGTTCACGAAAAAAATAAAAATAAAAATAAAAATAAAAAATAAAATAAAGACCAGAGTTGCAGAATCTACTTCTTGTTTCTCTTGCTTATACATTCCAAAATAACTATTCATCACAGGCATCCACCCTCAAACACATTCAAGTTTTATTGGAAATAACTCATAAAAATTATTCTAAGGCAGTTTTTAAGGGTTGAATGCAAACAAACTGCTAGTGAAAAAAATATATGTTCCATGATTATGAGAAATGCCTATGTAGACAGAAGATTACTTTGTTTTTCTTTTTCTCTGGGACTGATTTTTAGTCATTAAAAATAATGGATGGCTTATTCTTTTTTTAAAGAACATTCTGCCTTTAATGAAAATTATTTCTCATATGTGTCACCAAGATATGTTAACAGTTATTTCCTTTTTTTCCACACTGCTTATTTCAAATGATATCATACTCTTATAATGTGTGATGAAAAAAAAAA
>NW_007780489.1:2009-3085 GCF_000696425.1 Galeopterus variegatus
AAGAAATATTGAGAAAAACATAGTTACTCTTGTTGTCAGATAGTATTAGTCCTCCAACTTTTTTCTTCTCATTCAATATTGAACTGGCTATTCTGGGTCATTTGCCTCTCCATATAAACTGTAGACTCAGTCGATACCTACAAAATAAATTGCTCGCATTTTGATTTGGATTGCAAGAATCAATGAAAAGAACTGATACCTTGACAATATTGTGTCTTTCTGAACATGAACATGGACTATTTCTCATTTATTAAGTTCTTCCTATAAAGACAGTGTGATATTGGTGAAAGAACAGACAGTTAGATTAATGGAGCAGAACAGGTGCCCAGAAATAAACCCATGTAAATATAGTCAACTGATCTTTGACAAAGGAGCAAAGGCATTACAATGGAAAAAGATAGTTATTTTCAACAAATGGTCCTGGAACAACTGGACATCCACATGCAAATAAAATAAATGTAGACATAGATCTTACAGTCTTCACAAAAATTAACTCAAAATGGATCATCACAGACCTAAATGTAAATTCCAAAACAATAAAGTTCCTAGAAGATAACATAGTAGAAAATCCAGACAATTTGGGTTTGGAGAAGTCTTTTTGGATACAACACCAAAGCCGTGATCCATGAAAGAAAGAACTAATAAACTGAACTTTGCTAAAATTAAATATTTCTGCTCTGTGAAAGACATTGCCAAGAGAATAAAAAGATGAGCCACAGAGTAATAAAAAATACTTGCAAAAGACTTGATAAAGGACTGTTATCCAAAATATACAAAACCTCTCAAGACTCACCGATAAGAAAACAACCACCTGGTTAAAAAATGGGCCAAAGATATTAACTGAAGCTACATACATATTTTAAGGAAGATATACTTATGGCAAATAAGCATATGAGAATATGATCCACATCATACGCCATCAGGGAAATCAATATTTAAAAAACGATTAGATACAACTACACACCTATTAGAATACCCCAAATCCAGAATACTGACACCACCAAATCTGGCAAAGATATGGAGCAACAGGAACTCTCATTCATTGCTGGAGGGAATGCAAAATGGGTTAGGTACTA
>NW_007780490.1:0-220 GCF_000696425.1 Galeopterus variegatus
GGTGAGTTCTCTGGTAGAAGTAGAGAAGGGGAAAAACAAGAAAAAGAGGTCATTAAGAGTCCCTTTTCCCTGGGTTCCTTAGTCTTGTATGACTTTGATGAGTTAGATGGGCCAATATGGGTTTCAGGGGAGGGGATGCTGAAAGCGTACTCAGATGATTCTAGGCTTAAGGGGACAGAAAAATAAACGGGGGACCCTCCCAAACCCTCCTAAGTCTCAC
>NW_007780490.1:2365-3085 GCF_000696425.1 Galeopterus variegatus
CTCAGAGACTGTAAAATGAACTTGGTGGCCCTGCTGCAGTGGTAGGGGACTGCTGGGGTCAACAGATGGTGCCCTGGATACCAAAGGTACTCACTTAAAGCTCCTAAGACTTGGCCTTGCCTAATATCTACCCAGCAAGGGGTTAAAAAAAAATAAAAATTAGGCATTTTCCAGTGCTTCTGGGAATAACTCCTCTAAATAAGTAGCAACAGCACATCTTAATCTCCCCACTACAAGTAAAGGCCAAAGTCCTCTGACAACATTTCAGACTTGGTCCTGGCATCTGTAAATGTGTAAGTCCTGGGGAGAAAGCAGAGGTAGGAGGCCTAGGCCAAGAATACACCTCTGAAAGTTCCATTTGGATAATGCTAAACCAAAATATGAGTCAAAATACGAGTCCCACTGGTATGCAGATGACGTCCTAGGTAACCTTGTTATAAGCTCAGGCTCCAAAATAAAATTATTGCACCACCTATCCATGACATAATCCCTTTAAAAAAAAAAAAGGGTTACTTTTTTCTTATGTGTTGGCCATCCCTCCACTGTAGGATCTACAAAGGATATCAGTATCTGTAATTACAAAAACAAGTCCCTTGAGGCACTAGTTATGATGGTCTCAGGTTCTGTAATCTAATAAATTTGGAAAATAATGCATGCCGCAGCCCCCTTGTGGAGATTTGTGGCAGGTAACAGCATGTTAAAGACTTAAGAAGTCATATA
>NW_007780491.1:0-639 GCF_000696425.1 Galeopterus variegatus
CCCACCATCCCTGCCCCCCCCCCCAGGCTTGCCTTACAACCCACAGCACTGGCTCAGCCAAGGCCACAGGACCCAGCCTGGTGTTGACCTGTCAGAAAGGCTCCAGGAAGCAGGACTGCAGACAACACGTCCTTTCTCCATCCCCCATGCATACCCAGTGCACTTTGATGGAGCCTCCTGGGAGTGTGACATGAAGACAGAAGCTCACCAAAAGGAGTCTGCATGTGCGTGGTTGGAAGAGAGGAGAATCCCTCAGGGTCACAGGGTTCGTTTTGACTTTCTTTAACTTTAATTTTTAACAAAGCAATAGATGTATATTTTCAAAAGTCAAATACTACTCTAAAGCTGCTAAGAAGCAGCTTTTTTCCGAGGCTCAGGTGGGGCAGGTGCTCAGGTGGGGCGGGTGCTCAGGTGGGGCGGGTGCTCAGGTGGGGCGGGTGCTCAGGTGAACACACTTGTCCTCAAACGCTGGCCCCTCGCTCACCCGTTCGTTCTTACTGTAGCGTGACGAGGCGTCAGAAGCCAGCCGGAAGCTCCGCGTGCGAGGCCAGGGCTGGCTGGCTGGTGGGCCTCACAGGAAGGGCTCTGCCCTTACCCTGAGCACTTGAATGGTGGAGGTCTTTTCTCTGGATCATTCAG
>NW_007780491.1:2229-3084 GCF_000696425.1 Galeopterus variegatus
TGATATTTGATGGGGAAGCCAAGGCAAGTCTCTGAAAAGAGAGAACAAAAGAACACCCCCTCTCGTGGGCTCAGAGGCCTATTCTATCCCTCGTACTAGGTGGACTGGCCTCCTCTCGAACATAGCTTCAGTCTGCTCATCCTTATCTTGATGAGAGCAGCTTCATGCAGGCTGCAAGAAGCAAGGGAGGGAAAGGATGTCGGTGATGAATGCAGAATGGTGACTGCAGGTGAATGTGGATGGAGAATGCAGGTAAACGGCAGACTGTGAACAGGTAATGGTAGCTGGTGGACGGTGAATGACAGACGGTGGATAGTAAATGGTGGGTGGGGGAGTGGGTCTGGTGAATGGTGGATGGTGGATGGAGGTGAATGTGGAGGAAGGATGGTGGATGAGGCTGGGAAGCCCTTCTGCTCCTAGCAGAGGAGGAAAGAGTTTTTCATAGTCCTGTGATTTTCATATCTGCCTTCAAAGTGTTTGGTTTTATTTTTATTTTTTTGTTGTTGTTATTTTAATTTATCAATATACAATGTAGTGGATTTTCATGTCCCTTTACCAATTCCTCATTTTCCTCCCTCCCTCTCCCCCTCTCCCCCATCAACATTACATCTGTTCACTTGTCTTAACAAGTTCAAAGAATTGTTGTGATTGTTGTGCCTTCTCCCCCCCACCCCCTTTTATTTGTTTGAGTATTTATTTATTTTTATTAGCTCCCACAAATAAGTGAGAACGTGGTATTTCTCTTTCACATAATATAATTTTCTCTAAGTCCATCCATGTTGCTGTGAATGGCAGTATTTCATTGTTTTTTACAGCAGAGTAGTATTCCATTGTGTAGATATACCACATTTTCCT
>NW_007780492.1:0-3084 GCF_000696425.1 Galeopterus variegatus
TCTGAGGGGTTTGCACAGCCCCCTGGAGATGGCAAGAGGTTCACTGGAAGAGGGAGACCTGGCAGGTGTAAGCAGAAAGCCCTGCCTCTCTGCTGGAAAGGGTCCTTGTCTGTGACTTTTCACACCCACCACGTGAGTGCCTACACCTTTGCCTAGAAGCTAGGTCCTACAGGTGGAGAAACTTCAGGAGTAATCCATGAAGTGGGGCGTGCACAGCCTGAGTCACAATGGTGCCACTTCCTGGAGCATCAATTTTATTAGAAGGTCGGAGGGTGGGAACGGTACAAAAAGCATTCAAGTGGCCTGTTATTTTAAACATCATTTTCATATTTTAGAAAAATGGCCATCTCATGGAATTAAATGTAAGAATTCAAGAGATGCCATCCTTGCACAGGACGACACCAGCCTATGCCCTGAATCACCCCTGGTCACCCCATGTCTCTGGACTGGCCCCTGGAGAAAGGCCTGTGTTCTGTGTGATGTGGCCATCTGGGCTCAACCCTTGACCTCCAGGGGGCTGGTCCCAACATGTCCAGTGAGGGCCACCTGCTCTGAGCAGCTCATGCATCCATGGGGCGTGCCCGGGACCCTCCTAGCCATCAGGATCACCCAACAGCAATTGTCCCCAGCTCCTCTCCCAGGGCGCAAGTGGGAAAGATTTTATTCCCACAGAGTTCCCAAAGAATCAAATGTGCAACAGGGACTGGCTGGTTCAGACCTGAAAGGAGTCTGGCCCCTCCTTTCTGGAACACACGTCTTATGCTAATTGTAAGTTATACCACCGAGCTTCATGACAGTATGTTCTGGGGCATGTTTCTGGGAGAGGTGTCTGGGGAATAAACTCTTTGATCTTCAGTATTGGACTGGCCGCTCTAAAATTTCCTTTATCCTGAAGGGAGGAGGTAGAAAAACACTCTGGAAATTTGGGGCAGGTGTTGCTTCAAGAAACAAAGTTTCTCTCCTAATACAGTTCTGGTTGTCACCAAATCTAATCATCTTTGTCTGAGATTTAGAATCAGATCAAAAGGAGACCTGCTGCTGCCAACAGCCTGAGAGTGCCAGTGCTGTCAATGTGCATGGCGGCTCCTGAGGCGGCTGCCCCAGGCCCTGTGCTGCCCCTGCACGTGCCGTGTTTCCACACTTCAGCCTCTTCACATCCGTGAACAGTTGGGCATATCTGAACACCCCCTACTACGTTCACTTTTCATCTCTCTGTGAACAGATTTACGTGTGAGATAGAATGCATGTATTAAGAAATCAAACTTGACGTTCCTACTGTAAGTGAAAAACTCAGAACCAACTGATGAAGTAGAAAGTAATCATTAAAATAGGAAGGGTGATGGCAAGGTAGCACCACACATTCCAGCTAGATCCTGGGGGCCAGACAGATTCTTTGCTGGATTTTACAAGACATTTAAGGAAAAAGGTAACATCAAACATACACAAACTCATTAGGAAAATAAAGAAGGGGATGTTCTTTTATTTGTGGTATGAAGCCTGTTCCTCTGATACCAAAATCAGACATCACAGGAAAGGACAGCAGAGCACAGCCTCATGCATGTGTGCAAAATTCCTTAAAAAACATGAGCAGATCACAGCCAGAAACTATGAAGATGATGACACATTGTACCAAGTGGGATGTATCCCAGGAATGCAAGGTTGGTTTAACATTTGAAAACCAAATATAATTCACCATGTAGACAGGATAAAGGAGAAAAACAAGATCAACTGAAAAGATGTGGTAAACACTTTTGACAGAACTAAGCACCCGATTATAATCAAACTTATGATAAAAACTTCAAGCAAAATATGGATAGAGGAAAACTTCCTCAATCTGATAAATGGCATCTGTGTAGAATCTAAAGCAAACATCATCCTTAACGGAGAAATACTGAATTTTCCTCCTAACATCGGATATAAGGCAAGAATGTCTCATTGCTTCGATTTAACATTGTATGGAGGTTCTAACCAGCTCAGTAAGAACAGAAACAAAAAATAAAAGATATGCAATTTGGAAAGGAAGAAGTAAAGCTGCTTTTATTTGCAGACAATGCAAACATCCAGTTAGATAATACCAAAGAATTAAAAAAAAAAAAAAAAAGATACTAGAACTAGAACTAAGCAGGGTCTCAGGATAAAAGTTAACATGCAAAAAATCAACTGTATTTCTCTATGTAAGTACAAGCAATTGGAAGTTGAAAAACATTTTAAATGCCACTTAAAATTGAATCATAAAATACTTAGGGATAAACAACAAAATAGGACTTCCGGTCAAGATGGTGGAATAGACAGTCCCTAGCGTCACTCTCTCCCACAAAGCAACTGATTTAAACTATAATAACATAACAACAAGTGCATATGGAACAGGGAGACGTCTGGCGGGGGAGGCAGAAGCTCCGCGGAGACCATATGCCCTGCGGGGCCGCCGTCGCATGATCCGGCAGATAAGCTTCACCGCCGCCACCCGGCTCCATTCCCTGCCCAGCCCAGTGCGCACAGAGTGGGGAGACATTCGGCAAGGGGGGCGTAGACTCAGCAGAAACCACATACCCTATGGGGCCGCCACTGCGTGATCCAGCAGGTAGGCTTCACCGCAGGCACCTGGCTCCATTCCCAGCCCCGCCTAGTGCGCTCAGAGAAGGGAGACGTCTGGCAGGGGAGGCGGGAACTCCACGGGGACCACACTGCTGCCGTATGATCCAGCAGCCCGGCCCAATGCGTACGGAGCACAGAGATGTCCAGCAAGGGAGGTAGAAGCTCCGTAGAGTCCACACACCCTGTGGGGGGGCCACCACCACACGATCCAGCAGCAGGTAGGCTTCACTGCTGCCACCCAGCTCCATCCCAAGCCTGGTCTAGCATGCACAGAGTGGGGAGACATCCTGTAAGGAAAGGGGAAGCTCTGCAGAGACCACACACTCTGCGGTGCCTCGGTGCATCCCAGCAGCCTGGGCCAGAGTGCACGGAATAGGGAGAAGTCCTGCACGGGAGGTGGAAGCTCAGCAGAGACCACACACCCCGTGGTACTGCCCCATGATCCAGCAGCCTGGCAGAGTCCAAGCTGACCAGAGAGGTGGCTCCCTG
>NW_007780493.1:0-855 GCF_000696425.1 Galeopterus variegatus
AGTTAACTCATCAGACCAAGCTCATCGATCTAGGAAAAATAATAAGACCAAGCTAATAGATTTAGGAAAACTAATCCGACAAAGCTAATTGATCTAGGAAAAATAATCAGACCAAGCAAATCGATCTCGGAAATATAATCAGACCAAGCTAATCAATCTAGGAAAACTAAACAGGCCAAGCTAATCGATCTAATAAATATAATCAGACCAAGCTAATCGATCTAGGAAAACTAATCAGACCATGCTAATCGATCTAGGAAAACTAATCAGACCAAGCTAATCGATCTAGGAAAACTAAAAGACCCAAGTAATCGATCTAGGAAAACTAATCAGACAAAGCTAATTGATCGAAGTAAACTCATCAGACCAAGCTCATCGATCTAAGTAAACTCATCAGACCAAGCTCATTGGTCTAAGTTAACTCATCAGACGATCTCATCGATCTAAGTAAACTCATCAGACAAAGCTCATCAATCTAAGTAAACTTATCAGACCAAGCTACATAGATCTAAGTAAACTCATTAGACCAAGCTAATCGATCTAAGTAAACTCATCAGACCAAACCCTTCGATGTAAGTAAACTCATCCAACCAATCTCATCGATCTTAGTAAACACATCAGACCAAGCACATCAATCAAAGAAAACTCATCAGACCGAGCTCATCGATCTAAGTAAACTCATAACACCGAGCTCACTGATCTAAGTAAACTCAACAGACCAAGCTTATCGATCTAAGTAAACTCATCACACCAAGCACATCGATCGAAGTGACCTCATCAGAGCAAGTGAATCAATCTAAGTAAACTCATCAGACCGAGCTCATCAATCTAAGTAAACTCAATAGATCGAGCTCA
>NW_007780493.1:1524-1930 GCF_000696425.1 Galeopterus variegatus
ATCTAGGAAAACTAATCAGACCCGACTAATCTATCAAGAAAAACTAATCAGACCAAGCTAATCAATCTAGGAAAACTAATCAGACCAAGCTAGTAGATCTAGGAAAACTAATCAGACCCGACTAATCTATCAAGAAAAACTAATCAGACCAAGCTAATCAATCTAGGAAAACTAATCAGACCAAGCTAGTAGATCTAGGAAAACTAATCAGACCCGACTAATCTATCAAGAAAACCTAATCGGACCAAGCTAAACAATCTAGGAAAACTAATCAGACCAAGCAAGTAGATCTAGGAAAACTAATCAGACCCAAATAATCGATCTAGGAAAACTAATCAGACAAAGCTAATCGATCTAGGAAAAATAATCAGACCAAGCAAGTAGATCTAGGAAAACTAATCAGACC
>NW_007780493.1:2576-3084 GCF_000696425.1 Galeopterus variegatus
AAGCTAGTAGATCTAGGAAAACTAATCAGACCCGACTAATCTATCAAGAAAAACTAATCAGACCAAGCTAATCAATCTCGGAAAACTAATCAGACCAAGCAAGTAGATCTAGGAAAACTAATCAGACCTAGCCAATCGATCTAGGAAAACTAATCAAACGAAGTTAGTAGATATAGGAAAACTAATCAGACTAAGTTAATCAATCTAGGAAAACTAATCAAACCAAGCTAATCGATCTAGTGAAACTAATCAGACCGAAGTAATCGATCTAGGAAAACTAATAAGACCAAGCTAGTAGATCTAGGAAAACTATTCAGACTAAGTTAATCGATCTAGGAAAACTAATCAGACCAAGCTAATCGATCTTGGGAAACTAATCAGACCCAAGTAATCGATCTAGGAAAACTAATAAGACCAAGCTAGTAGATCTAGGGAAACTAATCAGACCCAAGTAATCGATCTAGGAAAACTAATAAGACCAAGCTAATAGATCTAGGGAAACTAATCA
>NW_007780494.1:0-252 GCF_000696425.1 Galeopterus variegatus
CACCCAGTTGTTGTCCTCTGTTGGATTGCTTGGTGTGTGGGGGAAAACCTCCAAGCATCTGATCACAGAAGTATTCTGTGGTGAGTGTGAGAGTAGGAAAAGCAGTTTGGTTTGTCCTGTCTCACAGAGTACTTATATGCAATTTTAAAAAAATGACCCATTGCTTTCTTTAGATTCTTGAAGGGGTCCATGGCACCAAAATTCAGATCCATGAATTAGATACTTATTTTCAGTGTGACTCCTCTTGGCTTT
>NW_007780494.1:2484-3084 GCF_000696425.1 Galeopterus variegatus
CCCTATATAGGATCCGAACCCGCGGCGGGAGCGCTGCTGCCCTCCCAGCGCCGCACTCTCCTGAGTGCGCCACAGGGTCGGCCCTATGAACTTTCCCATCTTTTGACACTCAAACTCTATATGTGGTAAACAACTCTCCATGTCCCCTTCCCCCATCCCCTGGTAACCACCATTCTGTTTTCTGTTTCTGTGAATTTGATTACTCCAGGTACCTCATATAAGTGGAATCATGCAGTTATTTTTTTGTGACTGGCTTATTTCACTTAGCATAATGTCCTTAAGGTTCATCAATGTTGTAGCATGTGATAGGATTTCGTAAGGCCGAATAATATTTTATTGCATGTATATACCACATTTTATTTATCCATTCATTCATCAATGGACATTTGGGTTGCTTCTACCTCTTGGCTACTGTGAATAATGTGGGTATGAACATGAGTATGCAAATATCTCTTTGAGACCCTGTTTTTAATTCCTTTGGATATATACCCAGAAGTAGGATTGCTAAATCATATGGTAGTTCATTTTTAATGTTTTGAGGAACCACCATGTGTGTTCCCTAGTGGTGGCACCATTTTACAATCCCAACAGTGTACAAGG
>NW_007780495.1:0-702 GCF_000696425.1 Galeopterus variegatus
AGCTAATAGCATACCAAATGGACAAAAATCGGAAGCTTTTCCTCTAAAATCCAGAACAAGAAAAAGATGCCCACTTTCCCCATCTTATTCAACATAGTATTGGAAGTTCTAGCCAGCACCATAAGGCAAGAGAAAGCAATAAAGGGCATACAAATTGGAAAGGAGAAAGTCTAACTATGCCTATTTGCATCAACATGATCTTATATATTGAAAACCCTAAAGATTCCACCAAAAAATTACTGGAATTAATAAATGAATTCAGTATAGTGGCAGAATACAAAATGAACACACAAAAATCAATAGCCTTCCTACACACCAATAATGAAATAGCTGAAAAAGAAATCAAAGAAGTAATCCCATTCACAATAGCCACCCCCCCAAAAAATTCTTAGGAGTAAACTTAACTAAGGAGATGAAAGACCTCTACAATGCATTAAACATTGGTGAAAAAAATTGAAGAGGACACAAACAAATGTAAAGACATCCCATGTTCGTGTGTTGGAAGAACTAACATCATCAAAATGTCCATATTACCCAAAGCAATCTGCACATTCAATGTAATCCCTATCAAAATACCAGTGATATTTTTCACAGAAATAGAACAATCTAGAAATTTGTGTGGAACCACAAAAGACCCCGTATAGCTAAAGAAATCTTGAACAACAGCAACAACAAAGCCCCCCAAACAAACAAACAAACAAA
>NW_007780495.1:2736-3084 GCF_000696425.1 Galeopterus variegatus
AATTTTTTTTTTCTGTTTATTTCTGTGAAGAATACTAGTATTTTGATGGGGGATTGCATTGAAACTGTGCATTGCTTTGGGTAGTATGGACATTTTCACATTGTTAGATCTTCCAATCCAAAAGCTCAGAATGTCCTTCCATCTTTTTGTATCCTCTTTAATTTCTTTCAGTAGTGATTTGTAGTTCTCATTGTAGTGATCTTTCATCTCTGGTTAAATCGATTTCTAGGTATTTCATTTTTTTGATGACTATTGTAAATGAGCTTGATTTCTTGTTTTCTTTTTATGCTAGTTCATTGTTGGAGTATAAAAACACTACTTATTTTTGCATCTTCATTTTGTATCCTG
>NW_007780496.1:0-473 GCF_000696425.1 Galeopterus variegatus
GTATCTGGCTCCTCATCAAATGACATCAGCAAGTCCCAAAGTGGAGTCCCAGGTGGTCACTCAAGGTTCCTTTACATGATACAGAGATGAAATATAAAATTTAGTAGCAGTGTGTTCATTTTAATTTGCATTAGAAAAAATATATCTTGCATGCCAAGTCCATGATTTCACAGATCCTACGGCTAATGAGGTGAAATTTTAAAAAGTGAATCAGTTCAAAGAAAAATACAGTATGAAAAATATAGTATGGGTGGTTCATGGACCTAGCAAAAGTTCAATCTGAGGTGGGAACGCTGAGAATTGCTCTGTCCCTTCAGGTAGAACATTCTAGATTCCACAGTTCCCCTAGAAGAGAACAGCTTGCTCATTCCAACCTCCTGTTCTTTGCTGGTGTAGTTCTGGCCTGGAAGGCCTTCTCCTCTCATCTCTGCCCAGCCTGATAGGGTTTGGATGTATTTTCCCTGAAAACTCAT
>NW_007780496.1:2134-3084 GCF_000696425.1 Galeopterus variegatus
AAAAATAAAGGAGGCTAATAATCCCACCACCTCCAAGGCTTGGGAGGAGTCAATGCCAAGCTGCCCGTGTCGTGCCCAGCACAGGGCAAGCTGACCTGATGGGCTCTCTTGTGTCTGTTTTCCCATCTAACTTTACCCTTTCCTCCTCCACCCTCCCCCTTCCTCTCCTTCTTCCTGCTCTTTCTGCTTTCTCCCACTTTGCTCTTCTCTCCTCTCTCCTACAGCTCCCCAGTCCTCGGGTGTAGATACCAGAAAGAGGCATTTGTGGCAAAGGCTCCTGATGGGCACACTTGCATTCCTCTTGAATGATCCCTTACCCACAGCCCAGCTAGTACTTCTGAACTGGATGCTGCACCTTGGGGTCACAGCCCTGAGGCTTGGGGGCACCAGGCACCTTCTCCCAGTGAGCATGCCCCCCAGGGTTGGACCCAGAACAAGGCAGGCCTGCTTCCTGGGAAGAATGTAGAGTCTTTCCAAGGGCTTGCTCTCAGCAAGACCGGGCTGTTCTCTCTCCAATGGCTGGAAGGCTGGGGCTAGATTGCGATGGAGATTCTCTCTGCTGGGCCTTTGGATGGGCCAGGGGGAGGGAGGCCAGGGGCCCTTGCTTCTCAATGGCTGCACATCACTGGGCATGCAGTTCTGCTCCACACAAACCCACGCACAAGGGTTTATGGCGGAGCACTGAACTGAGTCTGCAGCCCTGAACTGGAGACCGCAGCCCTGGGCTCCGTTCCCTTTTAGACTCCTGCTAACCTTGGGGAAGACACTTTGCCTGTCTGAGCACCAGTTGCTCTTCTCTCTCCTCTACCCCCTCTCTTCCTTTCTTCTTTATGGAAGTATTGGGAAGGATCTTGCAAAAATCATGACTCCTGCCTCCTCATTATTTCAGCATGCATTTCCTACATCAGCACATCGCCATTATCACATCTAAGAAAATTGACAATTCCTCA
>NW_007780497.1:0-383 GCF_000696425.1 Galeopterus variegatus
GGACTCCCTTACCTCCTGTTGAAGTCCCAGAGCTCATAGATACAGCCTTTTTGGAGTCAGGGGCTCTGGATGCAAAGCCAGTAGAGAACCCTGGAGATTCTAATCAACTGACCCATAAAGACAGGAAGAGGACAACATAGACATGGCCAGATGGGGGTAAACTGAGAGAATACTTACATAATAAAGTGAATGAATGAGTAAATGCAAAAAGCTCAAAGATGTTGGGTAGGCAGCTCAGAGATCCTGTCAGACCAACATGCATTTAAGATGGGCCAGAGTCTGAGCCATGACAACCTGGAGGAGAAGGTGCCCTGGTTCTGCTCTCACTTCCTGTCACTATGCAAGCAACAGCCAGGAGTGATACATTCATGGTGAGTGAGAGA
>NW_007780497.1:2608-3084 GCF_000696425.1 Galeopterus variegatus
GTGTCCTTCAACATGGGAGTGGAAAAACAGACTGTGACACGTCAGTACCACGGAATATCACTCAGAAATAAGACGACACGGGTATATTGATATGCAAAACAAATCAAACGGACCTCAAAGACATCACGCTGAGTGCAAGAAGCAGCTCTCAGAACTGTAGATTCCATCTCTGTGCGGTTCTAAATGACTCTAACAGCCTCTGGTAGAACATTCCACTCTGACATCACTCACAGCACAAACTTTGGTGAAGGGATTTGCCTCTAATTGTAGGGATTGGGAGGGTGATGTTTTTGTATGTTTTTATTTTTTACTTCATGTTTCTCCCATTTCTTTGTCTATCAGGGAGCTGGTTCTGTAACATTTTCAAAATGGTCCTGCAGGAGCTCCAGGGAGGGGTGGGAGTGACTCTCCTTGCACACCCTGGACGCTGGTGGCAGTTCTCCTCGGCGACAGTGGGTGTCCCATCCACGTGCTCC
>NW_007780498.1:0-796 GCF_000696425.1 Galeopterus variegatus
ACCTGGATCTCCCAGGACCCTCTGTGATTCACCCCTTCATCTGTAAGGTGTTTTTTTCTCTTCCTCCTGGGCACCAAGAAGTTGATGACTGTGACATGGGTTCCTGCTGTGGACAGTAGGACTGGACAGGGTGCAATGTGTGCCCTGAGGCCACAGGGTCTGGCCCAGGGGGTCCCTGAAGGGCCCTGCAACATCAAGCCCTTGCAGTTGCTTGGGAACAAGGGTAAGTTCCCCTGCCCCACAGGGGGACTTGCATGATAGAGCACTCTGAACCCCAGCTCCTGGCCCCACCAAGACAATGGGCTGCAAACCAGACTGAGGCTGTAGAGACGCTTGCCCAGCTCACCAAGGCTGTCAGACTGGCTCCCGTCAGCCAGGGACTCACTCTGAATTCATAGATAAACAACAAAGTACGCCAGATGGGAAGAAATTCCATCCTGGAAAGAATACCAAGAAAGTACCCATGGCCAATAATGCTTCTTGCTTCAAGAATCCCCAACTCTGTGGACCACTAGCTCTTGATCTGAGACCCACATGTGGGCTTCAAGACCCACATGTGAGACCCTCCAGGCAGATCCACATATGTTCACATGTGCGTGTCCACAGCTGGCATCCAGTTTCACAAACAGGTCCATGATTTTAAAAGGTAAAGCTCAAACCAGTAATAGAAGAGTGCAAGAAGCCAGAGTGTGCCCTGTCCCCTACCACCTCGGCTGCCGCAGGAGGGCACCTGCCAGGCGCTGAGGATGTGCAGGGTGGTGTTCAGGTCAGAAAGCATGCAGGAAGTGTAAACTCA
>NW_007780498.1:2458-3084 GCF_000696425.1 Galeopterus variegatus
AGGCGCTGAGGATGTGCAGGGTGGTGTTCAGGTCAGAAAGCATGCAGGAAGTGTAAACTCACTCCTCCTCGAGCTGCTCTTTCTAAGATTGCTCTTCAGGCATGCAAGGGGGTCCTTCTGTCTGTTTCCATCTGGCCGTGCATATGAACAAGGCTACAAGGCCAGACCCTCTTCCTGTTTGGATTCTGCTTTCCTCTGGCTCTCTGGGGCACAGCTCTGGGAACTTGCAGGCTGCAGTACTGTGTCTCTTTAGGGTAGATCACCCCACCCCCTGTGAGGGGACTTTCTGGAAAGCAAAGGAGACAGGGTGCCTTGCAAAGATGAAGTCAGTGGCATTTGCAGGGAACCAAATGGCTCTGCCTGCGTATTGGGTCTTTAAACTCAAACGGTGCAGATCGCTCGCAGCGGTGGGGAAGCAAGGCCCATCACATGCCTGGATAGCTGCTGCATTGGCCTAAATGCACCCCAGCAGTGGTTCCCAGGGCCCCGAGAAGCAGAGTCGCCCATACGGCATTTTCCTCCCACCTGGTGTAGTGTAAACATCCCTCCCTCGAGGGCAGAGCCGTGTGGGCAGAGTCCTGGGTCTCAGGACTCCTGCCCACCTCCCTCCTTCCCAGCAGGTGCAG
>NW_007780499.1:0-3084 GCF_000696425.1 Galeopterus variegatus
AACACAACCAAAAACAGCATCACGGCCGTCTTTATTATCACCCATCACTATATATGCCTTTTCTCCTTCTCTCGTTGGTCCTCACCACAATTCTACAGATGAGAAATTTGAGATTCAAAATTGGGTTGTGTGAATTGTCCAAGGTCACACAGCCAGTAAGTGGCTCAGCTGCCTCACCTAATTCCTGATGGAGGTCAATGCCCTTTCCTCTACAACTTTGCTACAGTGCGCCACTTGAGAGCGAGGCGGCGCTCCCGCCGAGGGTTCGGATCCCACATACAGACTGGTTCCCGCTCACTGGCTGAGCGAGGTGCGGGCGCAGCACCGAGGGTTGCGATCCCATTGCCGGTCCCAGTCCGGTATGGGCGCGACACTGAGGGTTGCGATCCGTTGCCGGACACGAAAAAAGACAAAGAAAAAGGAAAAAACAAATATATATATATATTTGCTGAGCATTTCCAAAACAGAGGAAACAGCAAACTGGAGCATGTTTTCTTTCCAGTCTTGTGGTGAGATCAGGACTCATTCATATATATATATATTTGCTGAGCATTTCCAAAACAAAGGAAACAGCAAACTGGAGCATGTTTTCTTTCCAGTCTTGTGGTGAGATCAGGACTCATTCAATGAAATGGTAACTTCATGTCATTCCTCTGCTCTGAGAACGCTTAATGTCAGCTCATTGTCTTTGACAATTCTTGCCATGGCTGACAAGGTCTTAATGACTGGGTCCACCTCTCTGACCTCATCTCCTGCCTCTTTCCATCTCCCTCTCTACTTCTAAGGACACTGACCTTTCAAGTCCTTCATTATACCAGTGCAGCTTATTTCTGTCTCAGGGCCTTTGCACATGCCACGTCTCCAGTGCCTACATGTCTGCTCCAGTCTCACAATTCAGGTCTGAGCTCAAATGTCATGACCTCGGAAAGGGTTTTCCCGACCAGCCTTAACACACATAGGCACTGTCGATCACAGTACTTTTGTTTTATTTTTATGACACATCACTATCTAAAAATTTCATATTTAGTTTTACTTGTTTGCTCTCTGTCCCAGCCCCCGACCCTCACCAGCCTCAAGAAGGTAAACTCCAGGAGAGCAGGGGCCTCATCTGTCTTGTTCACCGAAGTACACTCCTGTCCTATGTTTAACACTAGCAACCACTTAATAATTATTTATTAAATAAAATAATTAACTTGGTCAAAGTATTTACTACATTGCATTCAATTGCATTGTGTAAACCATGCAGTAATTTTTTTTCCATGTGGTGATTTTTAAAAGCTATAGGCGAAAAAAGAAAACCTTCTTTAGATTACATTGAAATCTAATTGCCTATAAGGAAAAGTTTCAGTGGAGGTAGTCAGGGCCACTCTCAGTATAAATCCTAGACCAGAATATTCCCTTCAGCCTTTGTTTTGTTTGTCTATTTGCATATGGCATCAATTTATAGACACAGTTTCTCAGCCTCCAGACTTATCTTGGAGCCTGAAGTCCCTAATAAATGCTGAACAGGGATAAAGCATTAGTAAGTTGTGAGCGGTGGACAGTAATCCACTTCTGAGTCAGCAGGAAGTGGAAATGCTGACAGGCCACAAGGCCCAGCCAGAGCCAAGACTTCTGCTCCCGGACTCGGAAGCAGACCTGCCAGAAACAGAGCTGCCTGCCTTTAGCTCAGGGGTCTCCCCTTTCATCAGCCTTTCGTCACGGCTGGCAGCTTTTCTTCAGTTACTTTCTCCCCCCACCCGCACTCCACTCACTTGCTCTTACGAAAGGAGCTTTAAAAACTTATTTGCGTTAAGGTATAAATGACGAGATAACATTCCAGGCAAAAGCCACGGGAAGGAATAAAGCTATAGGAGGATTTCAGGCCTCTTGTAGCAGCGTTAGAAGGGCTTTGCCCTGCTCCTTCTAGCTCCAGTTCTTAGGTGTCCTGGAAGAAGAAAGACCTTACAGGCCAACTAGGCAGGCTGCTAGACATAAGAGACCTTGAATCTTCGGAGTAAAGAGCTTCCTTGCAAAGTTAGCAGTAAATTGTCATGTGGCCTGAAGACAAATCTGGAGGGAACCTCTAAGATATATGGCTGGTCTTGCATCCACCCTTATATGAAATTTCCATTGGCAGGTGTATCTTACCGGCATTTGGCCACAGAACTCAACTCTTCTCTTGCCCCAGTGATATGGACTGTGATCAGAGAGAATGAATGTGGGCTTAAGGAACTCGAAGAAAATGAATTTCCCATTCACAATGTACCCCTTTATAGCTGCAGTTATAGGCGCAGGATCAACACCTGCTTCCTTGCTGAGGTTTGAGCTATGTCACGTTAATATGACTCTGAGGACACTGTAAAAAAAATATAGCTCGGGCTGGTCTGGTGGCGCACTCGGTAGAGTGCGACGCTTGGGAGCACGGCGGCGCTCCCGCTGAGGGTTCAGATCCCATATAGAGACCAGTCCACTCACTGGTTGAGCACGGTATGGGCGTGACACCGAGGGTTGCGATCCCATTGCCGGTCACGAAAAAAGACAAAAAAAAAAAAAAAATATATATATATATATATATATAGCTTCTATTTATTTATTGAACAGTGCTTTATATAATGCTCACAGCTATCCTACGAAATAGACATTGCGATTCTCACTTTTCAGCTGAAAAGTGAGAATCGCAATGTCTATTTCGTAGGATAGCTGTGAGCATTATATAAAGCACTGTTCAATAAAAAAAAAGAAGCTATATATATATATATATAGCTTCTTTTTTTTTATTGAACAGTGCTTTATATAATGCTCACAGCTATCCTACGAAATAGACATTGCTATTCTCACTTTTCAGCTGAGAAGAAACCTAAGGTTCGTGGCAGTAAACGGACTCGCCCAAGTTCATAGAGCTGGGCGATGGCAGAGCCAGTGTTCCTTCTGACTCTGAAGATCATGTCTTTCTTTAGTTTCTTTCTTCACATCTGTAAGTCATGGTAACCTACTGATGCTCATAATTCCCAATAAAATGTATGCAATTGTATTTTAATTCCCTGAATTAAAAGTGAATGTTAAGGGCCGGCCCAGTGGCGCACTGCTACAGTGCACTGCTTG
>NW_007780500.1:0-673 GCF_000696425.1 Galeopterus variegatus
GCTTTTAAGTGTGAGAATATCCTTTGCTAAAGAATGTATCATCCACTACCAGTATGGCTAGGGAGGCCAAGGCTGAAGTTCTCACTGGGAGAAATGAACCTTGGGCAGTCATTGATCTCTCTGTAGTATGCTCTTGAATATGGTATCTACAAAGTTCTATTAAGAGCAAGAGGCTATTCCTCAAAATAAGGATGCTATTTGCAGGGCAAATATATTTGCTTTCTAAAATAAATAATTTTAAATGGACAATTTATAAATGCCTTATTTAAATATAATTCAAACATGAAATTATCTGCCTATCATGTTCAAATGTAATATCCTTTGAGAAGTTCCCAAGAGATATTTAAAATACATCCTGCTTAATTTTTCAAATATCTTATATTAAAGAGTCTGGCCCTGAAGTTCGTACTGGGTTAATATACTTACTCTGCTGATAAGTCCTGAACAAGTTACTCAACTTCTCTGAATCAGTTTCCTCTTTGGTAAAAATTTTAAATAAAAATGCCTGTCTCACTGAGTTGCTGTATGGAGTAAATAAGGAATATAGGTAAGGGCCTAACTAACACATCAATTAAAAATAACACTCAGTAAATAAGTTACTTATTATTAATTCTATCTACCACTTCTGTTTAAAATTATAAATATCTATCATAGTAGTCTTTCTTCTTTTTTC
>NW_007780500.1:2429-3084 GCF_000696425.1 Galeopterus variegatus
AAATGATTTTTTAATGCCAGTTATGGTAAGCTTGTGGCGATGCCAAAGGAAGATTAAAAACGTCTCTTTGATGGTTTCAACAAATAATTTTACCTGGAAAATTTATTATAAAAACCCACTACAGTATGATATGATCACTCATACTTTCATCTGGTTTAAAAGCTTAATAATACCTACTTCAATAAAGAAGACTCTTTTGTCTTTAGGATTGTGCTTCTTTTGATTAAACATAATCTGTAACAAGTATTTTTTTGTAAAATAAATCTTTAAAATGTAGACCCGTCTATTACTTGAGACAGAAAAGGAAAAAAAAAAAAAAATACATTCTTTCATTCCTGTGAGATAAAATACAATGAAAGTTCTGTAATCTATGTGGAAAGTCATAATTGCTATGAGATTCATATAGAAACAACCAGAACACAGAAAAACTTTGTTTTCTTTGGTTCTTTTTCAAAAGAAAAAAAACATTAGCAATTCAAACTGTTCTTTTATGACCTGGGATAATGTGATAAAAGAAGAATGTCATCAACAAACAAAACAAACTTGACCTTGAAACAATAACAAGTATTTTTTTTTCTTAAAAGACTCTCTTTTTTTGCTATTTGCAATTCCCAGTAGTCCACTATTAAACAATTAGTCCATAGTTATTGCTTCT
>NW_007780501.1:0-267 GCF_000696425.1 Galeopterus variegatus
AAAATATTTTCATGCTTCTAAATATTTTATGATTTTTGTCTTAAATGGAAATTGATTCTATCTTTCTTGGAGGGAATTGTGGAATCAAATATTTGAATAAATTATGTCATGTGTATATAGCAGCCTTTTTCAAAATATGGTTCATGTGATATTCATTGATACTAGATCAATAAAACCAAGATTGTGTTGGCAAAATTTGGGAAATACTGGGATTTATCAAAGTTAGACAGGTTTCTTTTATGTAGGTTTTCTCTGAACCTTTTATAT
>NW_007780501.1:2130-3084 GCF_000696425.1 Galeopterus variegatus
TTAGCAGCTCGACTTCCAATATGAGTGATTTCCAACTATGGCCTGAGACCTTGCCCTCAATCTAATGTGAATGACTTTCCTTTCAGCAGCCCAGGACAGAAGGTCTCTGGACACCTAGGGGGCGGTAATGACTTATAGAAGGGAAAGCTTCTGGCAACTGTACTTGTGCAAACCAAATAAAACCAGTTCAAAATCTCCCTAGGCCAGGTCAGAACCGACAGGTCACCTCATCCTGTCTTACAGATATTCCCACCTCTTGGCAAAGTCAGGCTGATGTTTAGCAGAGGAATGTATTTCTAAAATACATTAACACGTTCCTTGACTGAAGGATCACATGTCTTTTATTGTTTAAAATTTACTTCCAATAATGTTATGAATTTTTATAATCTCTAGCTGCAGTTGTAAAATCTACCATGCAGGATGGTTTTCCAGCATAGTGCTTCTCT
This sequence comes from Galeopterus variegatus, assembly GCF_000696425.1. Classification (NCBI taxonomy): domain Eukaryota; kingdom Metazoa; phylum Chordata; class Mammalia; order Dermoptera; family Cynocephalidae; genus Galeopterus; species Galeopterus variegatus. The sequence goes on from NW_007780501.1 coordinate 2,577, forward strand.
GGAAGAGTTAGTGCAATGGACCATAATGGAGATGCGCCCTCATATATCCAAAGATATTCTGAGGACAGCTAGTAGCAGCGAATAGCAGCTGCTAGTAGTGGCTCCTCCTCTCAATGGTTTGTGCCATACATTGCCCTCTTTCCAAATACTCAGACAGTTGTGTCTCTCAGTAGTGCAGAGCCACAGGGCTGACCTTCTAATATTATTGTGAAAAATCTTTTGTGTCTGTGTGGTTTCAGAAGGGATGAATGTGCTATTAGTGTCTTCTAATTTATGCTCCCATTCTTGCCTCTAAAACTAAAATGCTTTGCATCTATATAAGCCTTGAAATAATCTCTCTAAGCATGTGTGTCTAGAAGCATTTCCATTTTATTAGAGCAACTGAAGTCCCCAGGATATTAGAAATGCTTAAACTTTCATCTGGCTTACTGATAATGGCCTATATGCTGGGCATTTCCATTTTTATTTATACATTTTTTTTTTCTACACCATCAACTTTTTAAATCTT
>NW_007780502.1:0-1415 GCF_000696425.1 Galeopterus variegatus
AAAAAAAAAAAGAAAATGGGTACACTAATATTTATTCATTTTGTACTTCCTGTTGGGCACTGTGATAAATGTTTTACATATTTATTTAAATGCCATCATTGAAGTAACACCATAAATATTTTTAAATGTGTCAAACCCAATATTTTGATGGTGTTTAGGAAATTATATTTTTGTCCTATGTACAAGGGGTCTTCAAAAATTTCGTGGAAAGATTTGCATTATCTTTCAATTCCATTTTTCCATGAATTTTTTGAAGTACCTTGAAGTCTCATATATATGATTAATTATTTAAAGATAATTTAATGTTTACTGCATATACATAATTGCATATGAGACAAATTACAAATACTCATAAAGGCCCCTATTTATTGTTTTTATTAAGAAGGGAGTGTGTAAGTTTGGGCTGTAAAGAAACATATCAAAAATGTATATATTAGTGAAATGGAAATTCAATATTCCGCATAAGCAGTAAAAATTAATGTAGACACTGAATTAATTTGGAAAGCTGAATCATGTAGTGATTTGTGATTGTGATCAAAAATGAATTCAGCCAACAAATCCATGGGAAAGAGTCAATTTATAGGTGATAGAAGAAATTTCTTCTCATGTGGATAACTGATATGGAAAGGACAAAGAAAATCCACCGACAAATTAAAAGCAAAAATGGCAGGAATGGGGACGAGGGTGCTGAGAACCCAAACCCATCCATGAAGTCTCAGCATCATTTCCTTTCCTCCCCTGCATCATCAGCCAAACAGCAGTACTTCATTTGCAATATCTGTAGCTAAATCCTTCAAATCAGCCAAAACTTTCCACTTTTTAACATGTATATTTTTGACATGTGCATTTCAGATGTAAAAAAAACCTGAATTCATTAATGGTTACCCCTTCTTTTCATTTGTGTCACTTTCAAACATTGTGCTGCCTATTTATGCCAATTTAAATTTGTGAATTAAAATTATTTGAATTTTATTATTTTAAAATATCTTAAGGGAAAAGTTAAAAATCAGCAATTGATAATGTGAATGGTAATTAGAATTATATCTTATTAATTATGTCATAGGTGCATTCTTTAATAGGGAGCAGTAGAGTTATAGCATGAAGAAGTCTTTCCTCTAGAGCATCTAAACTCTACATATATATTGTCACAGGAACAGTAAGCTTTATGCCTCAACAGAATGGATTTTCAGGGCTGTGATATGACACCAGAATTAATATAAGAACTCACATGTGGAAAATGCATCTGTCATTCTCTTAAAAAACTATTTTCCCCAATTTCATTTGTATAAAGTCAAAATTTCTCAGTGTACAATGTTAGGAAAAAATATTAATTTTATCAAAAATTATTATTTCTTGTATAGATGAAAGCCTTTCTTTCTTTCTTTCTTTTTTTTTTTTTTTTTTTTTTTTTTTTT
>NW_007780502.1:2612-3084 GCF_000696425.1 Galeopterus variegatus
CCCTAGGCTAGGTTACTTGATTCTCTTCATACTGGGTCTCATTAATTAATGTGTTAAAAAGTTTTATTGACTATGTAAGCTGTCACAATTTACTTTTGGACTTATTAGTGTGTATATAATGAAAAAAATAAGTAGGTGAATAATTTGTGAGTTGACATCTAGATCCTCAGCTGTTCTGAGTCAAAAGATTCAAAAGCTATTTTGGAAATTATGATAAATAGTAATCTGAGCACATCAGATCTCTTTAAAAGAGATATAGATGTAATAAAATGAAGGGAGAGTATTTTGAAGAGACTGTTATGATTAAATTTTTTTTTCAAAGTCTTTCAAGGATGTGCTTCAAATGTCTGGCAACTAGAAGGCATAGTCTTTAGGTCTTCTTAAAAATGAAACTTCTCTGAAGTTGTACTGTATTGAATTACAAATGATGGCTTTGCAGTATAGACAGAATATAGAACATCAGCTTTTTTTT
>NW_007780503.1:0-3084 GCF_000696425.1 Galeopterus variegatus
CTAGCACAACAGGAAAGTGACCAAATGTTCTGCCTAAGAAAATATCACCTAAGATCTCCTTAAAGCAGCCATTGATATTATATAGGCAAAGACTTAGGGGGCCGGCCCGGTGGCGCACTGCTACAGTGCACCGCTTGGGAGTGCGGTGGCGCTCCCACCGAGGGTTCGGATCCCAAGTACAGACCGGGTCCCGCTCACTGGCTGAGCGAGGTGCGGGAGCAACACCGAGGGTTGCGATCCCGTTGCCGGTCCCGGTCCGGTACGGGTGCGACACTGAGGGTTGCGGTCCGTTGCCGGACACGAAAAAAAAAAGACAAAAAAAAAGACTTAGGTACTTTCAAAAAAATATTATCAGTTACTAAATACCAGATGCTGTGTTAACTGATTTACATCTGTTACCCTAGTTAATTCCTTTAAAAAAAAAAAAAAAAGATGACTGGTAAGAGGTCCTTAACCCCTGACTTGGTGTTGTCAGCACCACGCTCTCTCAAGAGAGCTAACCGGCCATCCCTGTATAGGGATCTGAACCCTTGGCCTTGGTGTTATCAGCACCACACTCTCCCGAGTGAGCCACGGGCCGGTCCCCCAGTCATCTTTTAAAGAAAAAAAAAGAGTACTCGTATAACTTCGTATAATGTATGTATACGAAGTTATGCTTTACATCTGTTACCCTAGTTAATTCCTTTAAAAAAAAAAAAAAAAGATGACTGGTAAGAGGTCCTTAACCCCTGACTTGGTGTTGTCAGCACCACGCTCTCTCAAGAGAGCTAACCGGCCATCCCTGTATAGGGATCTGAACCCTTGGCCTTGGTGTTATCAGCACCACACTCTCCCAAGTGAGCCATGTGCCAGCCCTGCTAGTTAATTCTTAATATTTATACTGCGATTATGACCCCGATTTTGTAAGCAAATGCATTGAAGCTTAGAGAAGTTGACTGACTTGTTCAAAGCTACACAGTAAATTGCAGATCTGGGACCTAGGTCTCTACGATTCCATAACTCCTGCTTGTCACCAATTCACTCTGCTGTTACTGATGAAAGATAAACAAAAAAAATTGTAAGTGTGCACTGAAGTGTGATCATTATTTTGATCACAAAACCTAGTTGCTCCTGTGGCAGTAGTTACAAAAAAATGTTCTCAGTCATCACCTTTTATGAAAGTCTAAGAAAAGCCAGATTCTCCTTCATTGCATTGATGTAGCCCTACTTTTTCCTGGGTGGACATCGAGAAACAGTCAGAGACCCATATGAAATTAGATCTTGGAGGGGCCCCAAGAGAAGTTCTACCCCAACAGACAAGGAAGGAGTGGGGAAGAGAAGAGGATAAGAAGTCCAGAAAGAAATTGAGAGAGGAGAAGCATGGATTTGTAAAGGAAATGTTTGCATAACTAAGATGGGGAAAAGAGAGGTGTGTGAGCAGAAGGAAAGTACACGTGCATTGTCAAAAAGAAAAGAAGGATTTGTCTAGAGTCATGAGCAGATCAAAGAGAAGTGAGGAATTTTAGGGAGGGTCAGGTTGGGAGAGGCAAGTCTCACGCACTCAGTCAGACCTCTGTAACCTGCAATGTCACGACCAAGAGGATCTTAACATCCGCCCAGTTTGGCTAAACCTCTGACAGATTTCTTCCTGATTCTATCTCCCCACTTCCATTTTCTTAGGGCTTTTACTTTAGAAAACTCATTACCGTAAATCTTTTTTCTGCTTCTTTGAGATGTAAATCTTTTTAAAGCTTCCTACTAGTTTTACAACCCTAGAATGTCTTTCTCAAGGTCCTGGAAGCCATCCATTTGAAATGTAGATATCAAGAGAGATAGTACTCCTATCTCGCAGTTCCCTGGGAGAATAGGAGCCTAAATTCCATGGACACTGTGCTTCAAGTTGTAAAACTACCTCCTATCATGAAAATATGAAAAGTTTATTTTTTCTTTGAATAAGGACAATTAGCAAACACAGGTGGGCCTATAATCCACCTCTACATCCCAGTTGTTAAAAACTTTTCAGCCCTAGAATAGAGCTCAGACTAGATTCTGACCTTTCTCCTCAATTGCAGTAGCCTTGCATAAACTCTTCCTTACCTGTTTAACTTTGTCCAGTGCAATTTTTGCTTTGACAGTCATAAGCCCAATATGGAATGGGCAGAAGTTTAACTTTGGTCTACCTATGGGAAAAATGTTTATTATGCAAAGGAAGATAATAGCATCAACCAAAAAATGAGGAATTCAGGCACTTAGGGGGCCAAATCCAGAGTAGGACAGCATAGGGGTTTACAACATAGACTTTGGAGTTAATCAGACCCAAATTTAAGCCCTAAATCCACCTCTTACTATTCATATGACACTGGGAACTTATTCTTGTCTATGACACAGCAAAGTAGGGATGTAATAATAGGACTGGTTGTGTTGAGAATTGAATAAATGTACCTGACACTTATACTAGGGTACTTCAAAAAGTCCATAGAAAATAGAACTGAAAGATAATTCAAATCTTTCCATTAACTTTTTGAAGTACCCTTGTATGAGTAGGTTCTAACTAGGAATAAAGAAAGTATCCTAGTTATTTACACAGAGGAAGTCCTTTCTGCTAACTTTTTATTTTCAAATATTTCAACCTAAGGAAAAGTTAAAGAATAGCACCACAAATAACCATATTCCCTTTATCTAGATTCACCAATCATTTACACTTTGCCCCACATTTGAAAATAACTGGAAGACATCCTGCCTAAATACTTCACCCCTAAATACATCAGTACCCACCTCCAGAGAATAAGGACATTCTCTTATATAACTTAAATGCGTTGTCACACCTAAAAAGATTCAATAATATCATCTGTTATGCATTCCATATTTAAATTTCTTCAACTGTTCCCAAAATGCCTATTAATGTTTTTTATTTTCTGATCCATGATCCATTCAAGGTTGGTACACTTCTCTTGATTGTTCTGCCTCTTTTTTCTCTTTGATTCTAAACAGATCTGCATGTTTTTTGTGTATTGTCTTTTTTTATGACAGTGACTGTTGTAAGGACTCCAGGCCAGTTATCCCATAGAATAAACTAGATTCTAAATATGCTTGTTATTTTTTTTT
>NW_007780504.1:0-3084 GCF_000696425.1 Galeopterus variegatus
TTACCATGATTAGATCATTACACATTGTCTACATGTATTGAAATATAACTCTGTAACCCACAAATATGTATAATCAATATTTTTCAATAAAAAAATAAAGACAGACATAAATGAACTATTCTGGACACTATGTTGAGAATAGACTATAGGGAGTCTGCTAGGACACCCGTTAGAAGGCCATTGCAATAAACCAGAACATAATAATTCAATCGATATATTTTTCCAGGTCTATCATCTTTACTTAAACTTTATGCTAAGAGTTGTAAGACACTAGCTTATTTGACATGTGCAAACTCAATTTGTATGGAAATATCCAACCTGCTAGATATTGCTTCTATTAAAAATCAAACTTTTATTAAATGAAGTTTTAAAATTTTTCATTCTTTGCTTTTTTTCTGTTCTTTGTTAGATATTATGTCATTTAACTACAAATGATTTGGTTAGAAACAATTTGGTAGAAATCAAGCTAGGTAACACTGTTATTTCTTAAAGTGATTTTATAATTGATAATTTTGGTGAGCTACAGGATCACTTCACCTGTGTTTTAAGTGTTTTATGGGATTTTTATTCATTTTCTAAAATGTTCAGGTTTTCAATCCTTTTTTTGCATTTTTTTTCGGTATTATCTAACTGCGACAACGTCTCCCTAGTGATCAGAGTTGAAAGAATGTAATTTTTTAATGAAAACTTTGAAGAGAAAAATAGTATTGATATTTTTGAATGATTTTTGTGGCAAAACAACAAATAGTTAAAATTTTTCCTTATAAGAACTTCCAGAGATTATTTTGTTTAAGTGAAAAGGATACTGCAGAAGGTGTTTTTAATTCACATTTACTGTCACCATTTTTATTGCAATGTGGAAGAACATTGCTCTGTGCTTGATTTAGCTCTTACCAGTATAAGCTGATGGCATATTGGTCTAGGCACTGTGGTATCACATCACTTTATTGCAGGCAGATAAACCCAAGGAGCTAAAATCTCATCTTCTTTGGTTCTTTCTCAGACTCAACAACAGATGTCACATGGAAGAAAATAAAGTAAAAGAAAAAAAAAAAATGATCCACTGGGGGAATCAGGAGATAATACACAGCCAACAAGGTGAGTCTGCACTCTAATGAAGCCACTGCTCTTAACAAGGTGGAAGAAAGTCTGCTTAACACTGCACCGTACCGCTGTTATTTTTCCCCACAGCAGGCTCATTTCTTTAGGGTACACAGAAAATAGACTCTCTCAAATATGCCCTAGACTACTTTTGTGCATGAGGGATGGAAAAGTCTGTAAGTTTGAGGGAAAATATCATATAAAACCTTTTGAGACAATCTAAGAGAAAACTACTTTTTCAATCCACAGTTTTTTGAATTATAGTGAATTCAAATATTTAATGCAGGAAGATCACTGTAATATTGCTGAGAAAGCTGTTAGTCTCTACAATACTCCTAAGACAGTTTCCAGTGATAAGTATTGTGGAACAGAAATAAAGGTGGGTATCTCTCAATTTGATGCAATTGTACTACATGCAGCAGTCCTTAACAGTCACCAACCGTATGTCCTCCCAGAAGAAAATATGCCATTGGAGCAGTATTATATTCATCTTTATCCCACCTGACACTCAGAGAAACAATCCATATACTTGAACCTTCTGTTTGGCATTTTGTAAGCACTCAATGATAAAAAAAATATTTAAATAAGCAGTCCCTACGTATGAAATAAAAAAAAAATAAAAAGCTATGACAATGCCTCAGACTTTGTTTTTCATGTCCTTCACAGCTTTATGATAAAAAAAATATTTAAATAAGCAGTCCCTACGTATGAAATAAAAAAAAATAAAAAGCTATGACAATGCCTCAGACTTTGTTTTTCATGTCCTTCACAGCTTTGAGGAGTCCTGCTCAGTATATTGTAGAATGTCCCTCAATTTAAGTTTGACTGATTTTTTTGTCAGGATCAGACTGTGTAGTTTTAAGCTTCTGGAAAGAATACAACAGACATGAAGTGGCCTTGTCCTCTTCACATTACATCAGGGAGAACATGATATCAACGTGAATTACCACGGCTGATGCCAAAGCTGAGCACTTGGTTAAGGGAGCGATTTCCAGTTTTTTTATTTTTCTCTTTCTGCACTTTATTCTTTGGAATTGAGTTACCAAATGTAGCCCACAGTCTAGGAGGGTAGTGGTGGTGGTAGTGGTATTTACGTATGTTATTTGGGATTCTATAAGGAAGATTTTTATCTTCATCCTCAGACGTTAAACTAGGAACTTACTTTGCTTCCCTGTCTCCGTGAGAATGAACTCAGTTTTCATTATATCCTCTCCTCTCTAATCCACAAAAACCCAAGTATTTGTCCGGTATATCATGCAGTTGCCCTCAGCACAGTATCCCTGAGGACGTCTGGAGACAATCTGATAAACCTTCTTTCTAAGCCTGAAGTATTCCCAAGTTTTCAGATCTTTCATTGAACTGTTTGTACGTTTTCAGAGACAGGGTTTGATAAACATAGACCTGGGTTTGATTTATTTAGACCTGGTGATTCCCCTTCTCTTTGAACTCAGGACTCTTGTCTGCATAGCATATTCATTTCTAAACACCTACCATATTCATAGCATTGTTCTAGGATCTGAGGTATTACAGTGAACAATACGATCTTTATTTTTCAGTGAAAAAACAAAGATTGTTGCCCTTTATTTAAGCAGATGATGAAGATGACAATCTATCAGTGAATAAATAAAAGGGAAACATAATCTACAGAACTTATCTTTTGGGCCATGAGCTACAAAGAGTAGTGCTAAGCACAGTGTTTTGCACATTGTGAATAATCAATAAATGTTGGAATGTTGAATGTTGAACAGAATATTTTAGGGACATAAGCACAGTCAAATAAACAGATTTTAATAATAATAAAAGACAACAACATTAAAATTTTCCTGCAATGCATAATTGTCAAGTAAGTAGACAACAAATGAGCATTTGTATTTAAAACAGGTATAATTAAACACAATTTACTAGGTAGATTGCCACATGCATAATTTGCCAATTGCTTCACCATCCCGAGTTGGACTTATTTTCATAAAATATTTTGGTGTG
>NW_007780505.1:0-875 GCF_000696425.1 Galeopterus variegatus
AGAAACATAGTAAACCCTTGAAATGCGTTAGCAAGAACAAAAAATACTTCTTCGAGTTAGATATTTTTATTATCTCCATTTTTATACAGAAACTGAGTTTACAGAGGTTAAATAACATAACCCATGTTCCAGGTTGATACTACCTGTGGAGCTTGGTCATGAGCTATAATTGCCTAGTCATCATTTACGTGCCATTCCTGCAAAACTGAGAACACAAAGACTTTCTCTATTTTGCTGTCCACTCTTTGCCTAAAACTTGAGACAGTGTCCAATACATAGTAGATATTTTATAAATAGTGCTACAGATGATGAATTAATGTGTATTCATTAGGTATTCACCCTGCAAAGTTGTGATGGTCCTCTTAAAAACCTCTCGGATACCCCTTTAGACTTTATTGATAATAACCCAATCAGAGACAGAAAAGCACAACCAACTAAGTCTTTTTGCAAGCATTTTCCATCGGTTCTATGCTGCTACGTGTTGATTGAGTTTACGTCTAGAAGGTAGTATTATTTAATAAATTCAACAAGTATTTATTGATTGCCTGCAATGTGCCAAAGACCATGTTAGGAAATATAGGCACAAAACAAAATTCTGCTTTCCATTTTTAACTCTTTTCACTTGTGCCTTCTTCTACATGATGGGGTAGGGTCTCTTCTTAGTTTCAACACAGGGAATGAAGTGGAAATGTATGATTATCAATAGTGTGTTTGCTTACACAGAACCTACCACATGCTACACTTGCTGGGGAGCTTGGTTACCTCCTCTACCTCCTCTCTAAATGCAACAAATACATGTGTAGAAACATCTACAGTTCAGTTCTTTGTTCATTTTTAGATTAAAAGAGATGAGTTGTTATTTTTCTGACTAATTA
>NW_007780505.1:2326-3084 GCF_000696425.1 Galeopterus variegatus
ATAAAAGATTTTAAGTTGATGGAGGAGATAAAATATGATTTTGAACAAATATTTGATTATTACAAAGCCATGTGCCACAAACCAAACTGTCTATGGATGTGAAATGCATGGAAGTACTTTGCAAAGTCGAAGAAAGTACTCAGCTATAAAGTAGTAGTCTCTCTCTCTCTCTCTCTCTCTGTCTGTCTCAGAAGAAATGCTTTTTGCACATTTCTTTTTTTTAACTTTTTATCATGTAAAATTTCAAATAAACAAAAAATAGAGAAAACAGTACAATGAATCCCCACATCTCCATTGCACGTTCCCAACAATCATCATGATTTTTCGGGTCTTGCCTTATCTATCTCCTCCCACTCCTACCCCTTGAAGTAACTTAAATTAACTCGAAGACATTATAATATGTCCCTTATGAATACTACAGTATGTATAATGATCATAATAACTTATTTTTTTTTCCTTTTGTTTTTATCACTTCTTTATCTTGGGGTTTTGGTCAAGTCTTTGTAACAAAGGTTGGGAACTAAGGAAGCTTATATCAGCTCACAGTTGGCATTACTAAAAATCACTTTTTCTGACTATTGTCTTTGGGCTAAGTTCCCTCTTTCCTTTAAGTGATAATTTTCTCAAAAGGTTGACCTCAATCTCTTATAGAAACCATTTGTTGGATTGACCCTTTATTCCATATTTCATTGTCATTATTAAATCTTTGAAGAAATCTATCTTACATTCTTAAACTGAGAACTCTGTGTCATAAGGAT
>NW_007780506.1:0-263 GCF_000696425.1 Galeopterus variegatus
TATTAACTTAAAACAGTAGTTTAAAAAAAAAACTATTTGAAAAATGAAATAACAGTCACTGTTATGTTTTATTGAGGCAGGGCAAACAAACACTAATAACTAAATCAGTTTAAGAGAAAAATGTATTTAAAAACATGCCTAATTCGATCTTCACAAGAACTCACTGAGAAAGGCAGAGAAAATATTGATATTACCATTATGCATATATATATATGTATATAAAAAGGAAGCTAAACAAATTTCCTCTGTGGCAAAATCCATGG
>NW_007780506.1:2128-3084 GCF_000696425.1 Galeopterus variegatus
CTGGAAGACATTTTCCAGCTGAAATTAATTAATAACCTTCTTCCGGGTGGGAGAGGCCCAGTATGGTGTTTAAGATGTAGGGTCATGATTCCCTGTATCAATTTTGTGTTCAATTACATCAGTCCTGAGGAGCTTTTTGCTAAGGATATTATATATATAGCTCAGTCAGTGGTCATATTATTTTCAGCTATTTCAACACCAAATCACTGGAGATTCATCTTTGATATCTTTGGTCATCCATTTTTCTAGGATTCATTAAATTCAGATATTTATCGTTTTTGTATGAATTTCTACTTATAATTATTGTATGGTGATTGGCATATCTTATTTGAAGATGATTTTACACTTTCCCATAATTTGTAATTTAAAAAACAGGGTAGGGGGTCATTTTAAATCCAAAAGAGTATAAAATCGATTACAGTTAAGCTAAATAAACCGCAAAGGAACATACAAGTATTAGCAAATGTTGCAAGCTCATGTCTGGAATAATTCATCCAAACATCCATTTGGTTGGGCATTTATTCACCAAAGAATTATTTAAACAGCACTCTAGAATGAGTATGCTACAAGGAAGAGAGCATGAAATGGTCACACAACAAAGCCCCAGGGTGCTACAGTCAAAAAGTATGTTTGATATTGCAATACAGGAGGAAACATAAAAGCCAATATCTTCGGTTCAGTGGGGGAGCCTTTTTTAGGTCACATACAACTTGGAAGTCATTCTTGTTCCAGTCAGAATCTACAGCAGCCACTTCAACGTCAGAGGGTTCTTAGAACAGTATGAACTGAAGCACAGGTAGGAGGGGAAATTGCAGCAGACGTTTTCTAGACAAGGCACTGGGAAGTCGGCTCAGCATGGATATTTGTGGTAACCAGTTTGCAGCAGGCTGAGTGAGAATGATAAAAATGGAATTGAAATCCTTCTACTTAAATTTATAAACATTGAATGACTGCCA
>NW_007780507.1:0-3084 GCF_000696425.1 Galeopterus variegatus
CCTCCTGGTCCCAGCAAATACCAAGCACCAACATGCCTTCAACTCTCTGCAATGGTTTCTTTGAGTGTGGCCAGGACTGCAGGCCTCAGTCTCCTGGTGGCTGGCGGCCGTCAACCTGCAAATTCTTCCTGAATAAGTCCCTGAGGTCTGCATTTACCAAGGTGACCAAGTAAGTCTTATGCAAAATTCAGTCTGAGAAATACTATTCTTCAGCCTCTTAGGCGTTTCCACTTTGACATCTTTAGGGTTTATCTGACATACACTAACCAAGCGCCTCTTCTCTTTCCAGTGGCTGTGAAGAGCATAAGAACACTTCACCCACAAGCCTGCCCTGGGACCGAGGTGACAGCTAGGACTTACACAGAGAACAACCATAACACAGGGCAGTGTTTTCAGTTACTAATAGAAAACTCTTATGCCTTTTAAAGTTCATTTCTAAATTAAACATTGCAAAACGTTTTTTTGTCAAAAGAGATTTCAGATCTCTCCGTGTATTGTTTCTTGTATAAATCACACAGATATGCCAGGAGCCCTGAGCTGCAACCCACAAGTGGAAGCCAAAGGTCATCTGTCCCCTCATTATATGATATGAATTTAATAAAACCCATACAGTGGCCACCTGCATCACACATGAAGATATTCATCACCATGTGTTTGCACATTTTGACGTTTCTTAATACAGAATTCATGACAGTCTGCAACTTTTTCCAAGCAATTTACAGATCGTTTTCATTCCTCGTTTTATGATTCCACCTAGAGTCAACCTGTTCGTTTGGCACAATCAATCTGACTGACTGGTCAGGTTTCACAGTGTAGCACTGTAATTTATGCAGACGTCTACCTCAGAGCATCTCCATCACTCATAGCATGAAACAGGGCAGCATTAGGTTCATCACGAAAGGCTGTTTTTGTTATACATATATACCTAAGGACAGGTTTATTTATAGCAAAGGAAGTCAGGGTAGGGACAGACAGGACTACTGTGTCAATATCAAAAGAAAATGCAACTCAAGGGATGACAACAAAAACCAGCCTTGGAAGGCACCTGGAATGCTGTAATTTAATGGCGTTGTGGGTAAAGGGATATATGATATAATCGCTCAATTATCAATCACAAATGAAGGTCTATCAAGTAAAATATACTGTCATATTTATATGAAAAATCTTTTCACCTTGAGTTCAGATATAGGGGTTTGTGTTGCTTTAAGTTTTCTTCTAGTTTTATCATTACACTGTTAAGCTATAGTCTAGGTTTCTGAGATATACTAGTGTGCAGTGACAAGGGATTACCAGCATTTGCAATGTTATTTGTTATTAGTATTTTAAAATAACAGATAACATCTATACAGATAGTACAAAATACCCTTCTTATATAGATAGATATAAAGAAGTAAAACATTATATAAAGTTCTAATGGAGAATATAGTGTTATAATCTCTTTAATTATTTATGTGACCTTCTAAATTACTTATTGCATGCTGGACTATAACCAAAACAGCAATGAAAAATTAAGAGGTGGCAGCAAACTAGAAAATACTTGAAAGGAAACTTCCAAAGAGCCCCAGGTGATCTAAAGTTATAAAAGCCAGATTTGCTTTTAATACCAATTCAACATAGTTTTACAAACTGCCTGAAAATACCTAGATGGCATTAAACCCTAGCATTAAATCTGTCCACGATTAAGCATAAATCCTTTACTGTAACTGTGCACATCTTGCTTCATCAGAAATCAGTGTTAGGATGATGACTGATACCTCTGGTTCTTGCCAAGTATTTACTGTCAATAAGACGTAAATCAGCAGAGCTACAGGAGGCAGCTACACCAAGCCCTGGCCTGAGAACTTACTGACACTCCCTCACTGAAAACTGCCACCATCCCCAACACACACCAAAATACTGCACATAAATATCACCCACGTCCACGCCATGAATTTCACGCAGTTCCTCCAGGAGCTTCGCTCTACTAACTGCAATATTCTCTCCAGCCATACAGGAATAACTAGTTAACACTTCCCACTGCCTGCCCTCCACCGCAGAACAGAGAAGCACATTGCTAAATCCTTCCTTTAGTGATTTCCATCTGATGGATTTGTTGTATATTGTGTGTCTTTAAAGGCTTTCTTTTGTTTTTTATGAGTGCATATTTAAGGGTAAGATTCGGAAGACTGGAGACAATACTCGACTGAATATTCTGTGTAAGAGCACAATTCCGCTTGTAAACTGGCTAGCCAAGCTTCAGAGAAAAATCTCACAGGAGCCCTGTAGGGCCACAGTGACAGCACACAACAGAACCCCGTAAAGCTTCTGTGATCTGATCTGTCTCCAACATGATTTAGATAATTGAATAAGCTGCAATTTAAAAACAAAAACCAAAATGAAGTCACTAAAAATTCAGCACATTTTTATATCCAAAGAGTTGTTTTTGATAAACTTAATGCCGTTATTTTCCCATTGCATTTTGGCAGGTCCTGACTGCAAATGTGCGGGTCAGCTGTCTGTGCTGCACACCTGTGGCTATTCCAAAGCTCATCGGACATGACAGCTCCAGGGAAAAGGAGACCCATGGCCACCTCCTGAGGGACGAGCGGAGGCCACAGAAAGTCTCGAGCAGTCGGAAGGAAGCGCCGGGATGGAGGACAGAACAACAGGGAGAGGCCCCAGGCTTAGACTCATGCCCTTTTCCTGGTTTCCTTTCTGGTCCGACACTCTGGAATGTGGGAATTTCCCAGAAAATTTTTAACAGCTGAGTTTTAAGAAATCCCAGAGCAAGGGCACTTTTTATTGCTTCTTCCAATGCAGACTAGGAAACATCAGGCCCATTGAGAAGAGTGTGTATTTCATGTGTGCACTCTACATGGAATGTGGAGAAGACAAAGGGACACAGTGAGTCTGGGGGTAAAGGCCACCTGTCATCCACAGAGGTTTCCCACTTGTGAAGAGAAGGCCGGTGAAGGCCTCTGGGGTGCGGAGGGAGCTATTCGAAAAGCTGGGGGTGGACTGCCACTCTAGGGGCCCAGTATGACCAGGGTAGGATCTCCCTCCCCTGAGAGCAGACAGGGTGGGGACAGCTGCAGCCACAAAGGC
>NW_007780508.1:0-572 GCF_000696425.1 Galeopterus variegatus
ATTTTTCTTTCCCATTTTCATGTCTAACTCTTCCCTTTCTAGCTCAATAAGCTTTAGCTGAGTACAGCCAATGTCAGTTCATACCTGGATTCAGTCAAGGATGTCAGTCTCAGCTCTTCCTTGTACATTACATTCAAATCCACAATACGGTTTTTCAAGCATCACTCCAACAATTCCTTAGCACTTGTATTCATTATGATAAAGATGCTTATACTGGTTTCCAACTGCCTCTGAATCAAATTAAATCTCATAATCATAGCTTTCAGAGCGTCAAGTAAATCTGCTAATGATCCACCATATACCTAATTCTAGAGCAAGCTTACATTTCACTCCAGCTAGATAAAATTGTCCCTTACCACACTCGCCCTGAGAATCCACTCACTTTCTACTTTGAATGTCTTTTACTTTAGTCTCCAAATGTTCTTCCCTTCTGACCAACTGTGGGTTTTGCCACCTAAAACTTGTTGAAGGTTCACTTTCCATAAGAAACCAGTCCTAAGCTATTCTTACTGATTCTTTCCAATGAATCTATTCATTTCAAAAACTCTGCATTTCAGTTAAACTTATGTTTA
>NW_007780508.1:2183-3083 GCF_000696425.1 Galeopterus variegatus
TCTCTCTCTCCCCTTGTCTGTCCCAATCCAACTACACTGGACTTCTTTGAGATTCTTAAGTGAGTTGGCCCTCTACAATGAGCATGGTTCTGCCATACTCCTTCACAACTTTAGTTCTCAAATGAAACATCGTCTCTTCAGGAGAATCCAATCAGATGCCCCAGACAAAACCAGGGTCCTAGCAGCCACACACATAGCACTTCGTGCTTTTCTTTCTTTCTGCTTACTACGGTCCTTTCTTACATACCATTGCAAATGTTTGATTAATATCTAAGACCCTTAAGACTTCAAACTTCAAGAAGGAAGGGACCATGTCAGTTTTGCTCAACATTCTATTCTTAGGACCTAGCAGGGCACCTGGCATAGAGTAGACACTCATGTTTGTTGAATAAATTAATGAATGAAAGAATGAATAAAAATGATCCAAAAGATTGGATTATTCTAATCAAACTCATAAGAGCCCATGACTAAAACATACAAGATAAAATGAAAAAGAATGTTGGTAATGGAGGAGAGGGAGGGGTGAAACAAGGGTAGGGGAAGATAAACAGAAAGTCTAGTTTTCCCTCTGGAGTGTGTGCATATTACTTTATATAACATATATAGTGCCCCAGTCCCATTAAAAGACTTCCTAAAATATTGAGACAAACATTTCTTTATAGAAGCTATGTCTTAAGAGAATGACAAACTTTAAATAACTGATGGGAAATAACTTTGACTATGTTATATCCACTGTGATGATTAAAGGAGTAATAGTTGGGAAGTGAGAAACCAGAACTTTAGTCCTGTCTAGCAAATGGCAGCATCCTTGACCTAGTCACTTAATTCCCTCTCCCTATTACTGTTTCAGTCTCTGTAAAAAATACCGATTAGACTATGTTAGTGGTTCTTAACTTTTTA
>NW_007780509.1:0-1233 GCF_000696425.1 Galeopterus variegatus
CAGTGCGCCACCAGGTCGGCCCTCAACATATGTTTTTGAAGTTTACCCATGTTTTCACCGCTCTGTAGTATTCTACATAAACAGCGTGTAGTATTTATTCATTCTCCTGCTGATGTATCCATATCGTTGATGGTTTCCAGTTTTTCCCCAATATGAGCAATGTTGTAATGAATTCCTATACATGTCTACACCTGTCTCCTTGTGTATATGTGAGAGTTACTCTAGAAGTCAGTTGCAGAGTTGAAGAACCTGCACATCTGAAGTTTCTTAGACATTTTGAATTTGAAGAATCAAATTGCTCATCAAAGTGATTGTACCAATTTATACTCTCACCAGCAGCCTATAAGAATTTCTGTTTTTCTGCTCTACATCTTTGTAAATACTAGGTAGTATTTCTTTTTCATTGTTGCCAGTCTGAGGGTTATGAAACGGTATCTCATGTAGTTAAGTTTTTATTTCCTTGATTATTAACGAAGTTGCCCATTCAGAGTTCCTTTTCCCTTAATTGCCTTTTCATACTCTTTCCATATTTTACTATTGTATTATTTACCTCTTTCCTATTTGATTTGTAGAATTTTTTGACAAGTTGCACATACTAATCATTTGTCATTTCTCTGAGTGCCAAATACCTTCCCCTAGTCTGAGTCTTGTCTTCAGTTTTCTTTAACATGTTTGGTTTTTTGGTTTTTTTTTTTGTTTGTTTGTTTGTTTGTTTTTAACAAAAGTTGTTCATTTAAGGCAGGCAAAATGCCATTCATTCTTTTTATGATTAGTTTTTTTGGGTGCTGTTTAAGAAATTGTTACTTGCCCAAACTTCATAAAGATCTCTCTGTATATCTTCTAAAAGTTTAAAATGTTTAAAGATTAGCTTTTTAGTTATTTATTTGGGGATATGGAAGTAGGAACTAATTTTATGTGTTTCCATGTGCACAATCAATTTTCCAAGCATCACTTATTTTTAAAAGTAATTTCTTTCCCCAGTGACTTGAAGTCACAGCTGTTGTGTATCTTTCCCATATGTGCGTGGGTCTCTTCCTGGGCTCTCTGTTCTGCATCACCACCCCACTCTCTAATTACTATTCCTTTAGGATACCACTAAGTCTCGTTATTTCGTAGGTGAAGTCTTTCTTCTACCCTACTGCCTCATGTTCTTTTCCAAAATTATCTAGCTCTTGATCTTCCAAATGAATTTTAAGATCAGCTTGTCAAGTTCCATCCAAAATAAAACAAAAA
>NW_007780509.1:2346-3083 GCF_000696425.1 Galeopterus variegatus
ATAATACCAAACCCTGTATATACTATCTCTTTCCTATACAAACATACCTATTATAAAGTTTCATTTATAAATTAGGCACTGTAAGAGATTAACAACAACAACTAATACTAAAATAGAACAATTAAAACAATATGCCAGACTTCCGGTCAAGATGGCAGAATAGACGGTCCCCAGCGTCACTCTCTCCCACAAATCAACCAATTCACAACTATTAAAAAGCAACAACAGACAAGCTGGGGCTGCTGGAGCTCTGGGGAAGAGGAGGAGAGACCTATGGAGTGCATGAAGGCGGGAGAAGCCAGGAGGAAAGAAAGAAAGGATCGCACCCATTTCCAGTCCCAGCCCCTTCGAGGTGGAGCTGGTGAGCACCCAGAGCAGGAGCTGGCAAAAGCCACTGCTGTGCCCTTTGGGTGAAGTTGCTTAGAGGCGGCAGGGGAGAAGAGGGCCTTGGTGGCCCCCAGGCCAGCAAGACCACTAACAAGGTTCCTGTGGACCCGCCTAGGAGCAAGGAGCCACAGCAACAGAAAAGAAGGAGCCATTCAGTAGCCGGTGAGTCATCGCAAGTGACCTGCGCAGGGCCTGCCCCATGGGAAGTGTTTGGAACATGGGCAGTGGGGGAGATGGGTCCACCAGGAGAACACTGGGACACAGCAAGGACAGTCGATCTGCCCCCCACTCAGCACAGGACCACTCAGAGGAGACTGGTCAGGAATATAGAATTGCACGGGGTGCAGTTT
>NW_007780510.1:0-850 GCF_000696425.1 Galeopterus variegatus
CCATATAAGTGATGTTGTGTTTTTCTCGCTGCTTTATACTCATATCAGGAGGTACGTAATAACAATTTCTCCTGTTATGGTGATGTTACTTTGATTACTGATTAAGATGATGTTTGCCAGTGTTCTGCATGTGAGGGTTACCAGTTTTCCTTTGTAATTATTTTTCAAAAAACATTTTTTTCATTGTACATGTTTATGGGGTATGATTTGTTGTGTCCATACATGCATGTATTGTATAAAGATCTAATCAGAATAGTTAGCATATCTATCACCTAAACATTTATCATTTCATTGTGGTTATGACATTCAAGATTGTCTTTCCTGACTATCTTGAAGTATAGAATACAATATTATTATTGTCACCCCAGGGCACCAGAACTTATTCTTCCTGTCTAACTGTAACTTTGTAATTTTGTACCAGTCTACCAACCTTTCCCCTCCCTACCTTTCCCCTCCTTTTCACCCCCTCTAGTAATCATCTTTCTACTTTCTCTTTTTTTCTCTCTTTTATATTTATTTTTCTTAATTGGCCCATGATAATTGCATATATTTATGGAGTATAGTATGCAATTGGGTACATTCATGCTGTGTGCAGTGATCATACCAGGGTGCTTAGTATATCCATCACTTTAAACATTTGTCACTTCTTTGTGGTAGGAGAATTCAACATCACCTTGTCTAGCTATTCAAAGGTACACAATAATTTGTGTTAGCTGAAGTCTCCTTATTACTCTAGAACCAATTGATCAGAGCGTGGTGTTGATAACACCAAGGTCAAGGGTTCGTTCGGATCCCCATACTGGCCAGCCACAAAAAAAAAAAAAAAAAAAAAAAAAAAAAAAAAAAAAAA
>NW_007780510.1:2716-3083 GCF_000696425.1 Galeopterus variegatus
CCACTGGAGTCCACTGGAGTCACTCCATAGCTCTGGCATTCTGTGAGCCTGAAAACTCAACACCATATGGACACTGCCAAGCCTTCCAGCTTGTATTTTCCAAAACTGCAGATCCAGCAACACCTGGGGCTAATTTAGCCACAGCTGGAGCAGCCAAAGCAGCTGGGGTGCTGGTGCAAGGACCAGCATCCTGAGGTGGTCCTTCGCAGTGAGCCTGTGGAGGGCACCTCAGTCCTGTTCCCTGAGGCCATTCTGTCTCTGTAGGCCCCTTTCTTCCTTAGCAAATGATCGCTAGGCTGCACCACTGCATTTGTCTGCTGAATGCTCTCTGCTTCTCTACCACATGGCAGGTTGCCAATTTTCCAAA
>NW_007780511.1:0-509 GCF_000696425.1 Galeopterus variegatus
GTATCCATGCACTTTTGTGGCCCTTCAAGGTGGACTAGCCTAGTGGCTGAAAGCTCAGACTCCAGTGCTAGAGTACCTGGTTCAATTTACTAACTGTGCCATCTTAGGCAAGTTACTCAGCCTGAGTGTCTTCGTTTCCTCGACTGTAAAGTGGGACTAATACGAATACCTTTCATGGGGTTTGTCTGAGCATTAAATGAATTAACAAGTATAAAGTGCTTACAACTGAGCGTGTAAGCTTTTGCTACCATTATGAAAGTCAAATATGCTCTTCCTGCTCCTGTTGGGAACCAGGATCACTCTCCCCCTTCAAAGGCAGTCCCCATGCTTCTCCTTCCAGCACATACGTGTCTTCTGCAACGAGGACTGTCCTCCCACCAAGACACTGGGAGTGGATCATTTGAAAGAAACGGCTCCCGGTGCCTTTTTATTCCTTAAGCTGTTCTCACTTGCAACCATACGGTTTATCAGGAAGGGTATCAGCAAATACTGTGTGCTTTACTGCCATT
>NW_007780511.1:2329-3083 GCF_000696425.1 Galeopterus variegatus
AGCTCACTTGGGGAAGGCTGGTCGTTTGTCTCCTCCGGAGTTTCAGCTCTTATCAATCTTGAACTCCCCAGTTGCCCGCTTCTTGACCATCCAGGCCCTGCTTGTCAGGAGTGAGGAAAGGGCCTCTGTAAGCACGGTGCAGCGCAAACGAGAGAGCAGGCTCCAGGAGGCACAGCCCAGGCCTGAGCCCCACAGTGGGACCTTAGCCCACTGACTTAAACTCACCCACCTCGGTTTCCTTATGTGTAGAATGCACGGCTCTCTGTGCCGAATCTGTTGGGTCCAGTGACAGAATACATGGAAAACTGCTTTGAAAACTATGGAATTCTATGCAAAGGTTTTAAGACATTACGCTTACCCTTTCAGTATGCTATTCGAATCTTTCACTGCTCAAGTAACTCTTAGACCAAATGATTTATCAAGATCACTCTTACATGATTGAAAACTGGGCAGCTCATTACCGGAATCTGGCACCTCTTATTAGGCCCACTGCCTAGGACCATCCACCCAAACTGCCGTAGACTCCACAGGCTTCATCCTGGAGAAGACATGTCCAGACGCCTCAGCTGAATATCCAGTCCCACCCCTCTGCCTCAACAATTTCCACACAATGACTTGCCTAAATAATTCATCCCCACCCTACTTGCCTGAAAGAGGTTTTCACTCTGGAGAAAGAAAATTCCTTGGCCCATTGCTAGAGAGGTGCGGCAGCAACACCTCCCCCCCCACAGGGCCCCCCCAATCCCACCCCCTT
>NW_007780512.1:0-1887 GCF_000696425.1 Galeopterus variegatus
GCTATCCCACTGCTGGGAATATACCCAGAGGAATGGAAATCATCAAGTCGAAGGTATATCTTTTCCCCAATGTTCATTGCAGCACTATTTACAATAGCTAAAAGTTGGAACCAGCCCAAATGTTCATCATTAGATGAGTGGATACAGAAAATGTGGTATGTCTACACAATACAGTACTACTCAGCTATAAAAAAGAATGAAATACTGCCATTTGCAACAACATGGATGGACCTAGAGAGAATTATATTAAGTGAAACAAGTCAGGCACAGAAAGAGAAATATTACATGTTCTCACTTATTTGTGGGAGCTAAAAATAAATACACAAAAAAACCAGGGGGGTGGGCGGGGAGAGGGAAGAATACACAACAATTACAATTCCTTGAAGTTGATACGACAAGCGAACAGATATGAGGTTGTTGGGAGGGAAGGAGGAGAGGGAGGAGTGAGGGAGGTTTTGGTAATGGGCCACAATCATCAATCACATTGTATACTGACAAAATAAAATAAAAAAAATTTTAAAAGTGATGTCTATAATGAGCATCCTCTTTACAGGAGAAGAAAGAGGAATGATTGGGAGAGGAGCTATGTCCATCTGGGAGAGACAATACCCTCCCGGACAGGAGTCCTTTCTGCAGAACAAGAATTCCCAAGTTTGGATCCCAAATGGGATAATAATGATCCCAGAGATAGGACCCAAATGCAAGACCTCAGGGAGTTAATCAAAGGAATTAAAGAATCCACCCTGAGGTCACAAAATGTTTCCAAGGCCTTTGATATTCAACAAGAAAAAGAGGAAACTCCCTCTGCCTTTTTGCAGAGGCTCAGAGACCAAATGAGGAAATACTCTGGGTTAGACCTGGAAGACCCAATAGGACAGGGTCTCTTAAGAGTTAATTTTGTAACTAAAAGCTGGCCTGATATTACTAAGAAGTTACAGAAATTGGATGGTTGGAATGAAAAACCAACTGAGGAACTACTCAGGGAGGCCCAAAAGGTGTTTGTGAGAAGGGAAGATGAGAAACAGAAACAAAAAGCAAAGATCATAGTATCCACAGTAGAAAAAGTAGTTAGAATATGGGATCAAACCCTCCTCACCGGAGACAAAAGAACCCTTGATTCCAGTCAAGAGACCAAAAGGGTCTGTATAGAGAAAAACCTCAAGCAAGCAATGGGTGCTATAAGTGTGGGAAACCTGGTCATTTTAAAAGAAAAGGATACATCTCATGACTTTTGATGAGGATTAGGGAGGTCAGGGTTCCCTTTGGTGAGGTCTCACCAGGAACTCTTAATAAACTTAACAGTGGAACCTAAGGAAGAGGCGGCAACACTGACACAGGAGAAACCAAAGATCAATTTCTTAACTGTATACTGGCCATACCTTCTACTTTGTCTTCCTTCAGCTTAAAAGGGCTTCTTGCTCAGTCCCTGTCTCTTAAATTCACTATCATTTCCCTCCCGGTAATATGTAGGGCCCCATAAAACCGCAAAGGAGACATTCCCTAAAACATGGCGCCTTTATGGCTTCTCTTCCGGGTCCTAACATTCCCGCTGGCACCAAAGTATGGCCTATCAAAATCATCACCCACCCTTCCAACCAATCAGCCACCGCCCCGCGTAGTAACCACACTCTCCTGGAACTCAGCTCTCTATAAATGTATGCTTCACCCTCAAATAAAGCAGAACTTCTCCGGTGAACTGTCAGCTCGGGTCCTGTCGTTCTTTCATTGGTGCCGAAACCTGGGAGGAGCTCACCCCTTACCCGACGGGACTCCTTCTTGGACCTCCTTCACTCTCAGCGGTTCCCGCTGCTGATGCTTCGCCCTCCTCCATTTTCTCCGGCGCTGGCTTTCCGCACCCACCACCGGCTCATCCAAACGTAAGTCTCC
>NW_007780512.1:2836-3083 GCF_000696425.1 Galeopterus variegatus
CAGCTCTCTATAAATGTATGCTTCACCCTCAAATAAAGCAGAACTTCTCCGGTGAACTGTCAGCTCGGGTCCTGTCGTTCTTTCATTGGTGCCGAAACCTGGGAGGAGCTCACCCCTTACCCGACGGGACTCCTTCTTGGACCTCCTTCACTCTCAGCGGTTCCCGCTGCTGATGCTTCGCCCTCCTCCATTTTCTCCGGCGCTGGCTTTCCGCACCCACCACCGGCTCATCCAAACGTAAGTCTCC
>NW_007780513.1:0-415 GCF_000696425.1 Galeopterus variegatus
TTGTTAGCAGAGAGCACTCCTAGTGTCCAGAGCTTGGTTTCTTAATACCGGTACCTATTAATGGAGCCAGGGTGCCTTGCAGAGATGACTGAATATGGGGCTGGCATACAAGATTCTGGGGAGGAATACAAGATGAGCCTGGGGCATGTTCCTGTGGCAGGAAATAAGTGCTCAAAAGTGATGGGGACATGTCAAATGTACGCAGGGGCCAACTCCAAGGAGCACAGTGGCCAAATATGGGACCATATCAAAATAAATAAGGACAAGTATGGATTATACATGAAACAAAGTTCATGATTCGCCATTTATAATAAGTAAATAAATACATGTATGCGTGTCCTAGGGCTGTTGTGACAAATTACCACAAACTGCAAGACTTAAAACAACAGAAATTTATTCTCCCATGGTTCTGGAG
>NW_007780513.1:1584-3083 GCF_000696425.1 Galeopterus variegatus
GCCACATTGGTGGTCAAGCTTCCATATGAGCTTTGGAGGGGACATTCAAACCATAGCAGGGCCCACCCTAACTTCAGGATGATTTTATCTTCATTTCCTTAACTCATTACTGCTGCGAAGACTATTTCCAAATAAGGTCTCATTCTGAGGTTCTGGGTGGATTTGTAGGGGACACTATTTAACTCACTGCAGTACATAAATAAATGGGAGGGGGTGAGGAAGAGAGGGCACTTTGCTAGAACAAAACACCAACTAATCAATGGGAGGCAATTTGGAGAAATCACATTTTGCAACAATGGTTGTATGGATTGATTTGGGCAAGAGTTTCTGATGAATACTGAATCTAACTAAAGAAGGCATGTTTGCTGAGGAAGAGGAAATGTTCATGGGTCTGAAAGGATTTCCCCACAGATTCCTTATTGGCAGGGGGATAATTACGAACCAGAGACTGCAGAGACCAGACATCACCTTAGCTGGGGATGCAGCGTAACCTGCAGGTCCTGGCAGAGAGATTCTGGTCCTTCGAGAGGTACACATTGCTTAGGTGGCATTCCAGCCGGGGACAAAACCCTAATGTGGTCGTGAGTAAAAATCAGCACCCCAGATGGGGGAGGGAGGCATTTTATGAAACAACTGGTCTGTAGTACACATTGTCAATGTTGTGAAAGACAAAACAGCCCAGGATGGGTCCAGCTTAAAGGATGCTCTAGGAATGATGCAGCCAAAGGCAGCACCCTGTGCTGGAGGGACAAATCGTGCTCTCATGAATGTTATTGGAACTGTCAGTGAAACTGCAAGGTGGACGTAAATTATTTTAAAATGCTGTCAGCTAGCTTCCCTGAATTTGTGGTTGTGTGGAGGTTTTCTGTGCTTGCTCTTAGTTCAGAAGCAAAACTGTATGTGTGTGGAGAGAACACATGGCGAGATGAGAAAAGTTAGTGAATCTGCTAGACGGGAGAAGGGAGTTTTGTGCACGATTCTTGCGACTTCTCTATAAATTTGAAATTGTTTCAAAATAAAGACTTAAAAATTAATTAAATGATACCAAAGTGTGGCTGATGCCAGTGGAATTAACAGTAGAGTTCAGTACAACCTCTTAGAAGAAAGCCTCAAGCAGTTATGACTTTATCGGAAATGGTGTCACAGGGACCTGGAAGGGACAGGATCTGGTGCATTCAAGGCCAGACAGCATTTCATTGAAGGGAATAAAAATTGCAGAGTCTTAGTCTAGTTTCTGGGTTGCCAGAACTTTCTGAGCTTTTATTTTCCTTAAGATTTTTATTATAGAAAACTTCCGGCATACATACCATTTGACTAGTGTGGTGACCCCTGCGTATTTTTCATCCAGCTTCAGTAGTTACCACCTTCTGGAGTTTTGCTTCACTTCCCTGGCCTGCCTAATGGGTCTCAGGCAGCCTAATTTTTTTACCTGTAAATACTTCAGCATGAGTGGAAAGAGCTGTGTTTTCATGTCATCTCAGTTCTATGATCACAAGCAA
>NW_007780514.1:0-595 GCF_000696425.1 Galeopterus variegatus
ACACCAAGTCAAGGGTTAAGATCCCCTTACCGGTCATCTTTTTAGAAAAATAAAATAAAATAAAATAAAAGATGGCTGGTAAAGAGATCTGAACCCGTGGCCTTGGTGTTATTAGCACCACACTCTCCCAAGTGATCCACGGGCTGGCCCTTCTCAGTTGAGCTTTTCAATGACCCTGAGAGGTAGGTAAGACTGGTCCTTATTTTCAGAAGCCCTAGGGAAGTTAAGTAACTTGCTGGAGATCACACAGCTGATAGGAAGCAGAGCCCCAGGGATCACACTGGGTCTGTTTGACTCAGAGTGACCAACTGTCCCAGTTTTGCCAGGGACTCTCTTGGTTTTAGCACTCAAAGTCATGTCTTGGGAAACCTCTCAATCCAACCAAACCAGGACTGCTGGTCACCCTAGGTAAAACTCCGGAATTTGTATTTCTAACAGATTCCCAGGTGACATATTAGCAACTGTCTTTCTTTGATGAGACTACACTTTGATCCTCATGACAGAGCTTTCAGAAAACTTTCATAGCTGTTATCTTTGTTGAGGAGGTGGGCATTGAGGTGGGAGGACTTTGGCACTGACTGGCTGGGAATTCACA
>NW_007780514.1:2368-3083 GCF_000696425.1 Galeopterus variegatus
TTTTTTCACTCTTCTTTTTTAATATATGCATTTACAGCTATAAATTTTCTCCTAAGCATTGTTTTAACTGCATTCTATAAGTTTTGGTATATTGTGTCCTCATTTTTATCCATCTTTAAGTAATTTTTCTTGCGATTTCTTCTTTGATTCATTGGTTATTTAAGATGGTTTTGTTTAATTTCCATATATTCATAAATTTCCCAGATTTTCTTCTGTTACATGAGTGTTTAAGGAGAATATATATTATTCTGTTGTTGGGTAGAGTGTTTTATAGATGTTGTTATGTCTGGTTGGTTTATAGTGTTGTTCAAGTCTTCTGTTTCATTGTTGATCTTCTGCCTGATTGTTCTATTGACTATTGAAAGTGAAGTGTTGAAATCTTCAACTATATTGTTTAATTGTCTACTATTACTATCACTTCTGTTAGTTTTTACTTTGTGTATTTGAGGCACTGTTTTTAGTTGTATATATGTTAGTGATTGTTTTTTTCCTGATGAATTGGCCCTTCGATTAATTTTAAATGTCCCACTTTATCTCTAGTAACATTTTTGTTTTGAAGTCTATTTTGTCTCAAATTAGTATAGTTAATTTAGCTTTCTTAGGGTTGCTGTTCAGTAATATATCTTTTTCCATCCATTTACTTTCAACCTTTTGTATCTTTGAATGTAAAATGTGTCTCCTATAGACAGCATATAGTTGGATCTTCTTTTTTTTT
>NW_007780515.1:0-3083 GCF_000696425.1 Galeopterus variegatus
GCGGGAGCGCCGCCACGCTTCCCAAGCGGCGCACTGTAGCAGTGCGCCACCGGGCCGGCCTAAAATAATTTTATAATTTTTTTCAAATACCTCCGACAACAACAGGAACTTACTCTCAGTTCCTGAACTATGTTTCCAGGTAGAGATGCTGCTAGGAAGGGGCATTTGTGTTTACTAGCTCCGTCCACACATGTTCATCTGATGAACTTTAAAAACAAGTTGTTCTTTTAAGTAGCTTTGATGAGTCCTTGAAAGTATGTTCATTATGTTAACAGTAACCTTGCAAATTCTTCAAGTACAGAACCAAATACACTTCCAAGTACATAGTTTGGTGTAGTCAGCGCTGAAGATAATTTTCCCATATTCTCGAACTCTTCATTAACTATCCTCAATCGATTCCTTATTCTCCTCTATGACACTCTCATACCTGCCTTTCCTCACATGGCCTTTCCAAAGGTTTCAGCCAACAAGTGCTCCTGGTTTCAGTCAAGCCTGTGCCCACTGCCAGGTGCATGCTCATCAGGTAGTGGGGCGTTCCCTGCCTTACTTGAGTTCTTTCTCCTTTTGCTAAGGACACATGGTAGACTTCTTACAAGTTAAGTGTGTGCATGCTGTGATTCCACTGTGAAGTACGAGAGTCGTTCAAAAAGTTTAATTCCCTGCCTTACTTGAGTTCTTTCTCCTTTTGCTAAGGACACATGGTAGACTTCTTGCAAGTTAAGTGTGTGCATGCTGTGATTCCACTGTGAAGTACGAGAGTCGTTCAAAAAGTTTATGGAAAAACAGAATTAAAAAATAATACAAATCTTTCCACAAACTTTTTGAAGACCCCTTGTATATAAACCATTTAGCAGAGGGAAAAGTAAGCTCTCAGAAGGAAGACCCTCAAGACATGCCCAAGATGTCAAAGTCCCCAAAATCTAAGCTGCTTTTTTGACTGAGGTGGCTGCTCACAAGCTTCCCCTCCCAAGAGAAGAGCAGTATGCCATGAGGTCAGAGTCTGCTTCCCGACTCTGCTTCCCACTTCAGTATCTCTCTTTTGAAAGTCTGCCCAAGCCTGCCCTACCTAGCCTATCATTTGGTACACAAATCATGATTGTCATGCTAGAGGTCAGCTGGGTGCCTGGGAGAGCAGTTCAGTTCAATCCAGTTGGATCTAGAGCTTCAGGGTCTACTCTAGGGCAGCAGGAAGGTTCTAGGACTTGAGGTTGGTAATGGCCAAAGGCAAGATCCTTCCTTTACCATCCAGCAGGAGCAGGAATAGAGTGTGAGAGCAGAGGTACCATTTTCCAGAAAAACTAAGGCATTCTGAGCTTTTCCTGGGATGACAAAGTGGCACCTTGCCAATGCCATGGCTTTAGACTTTTTGTTATTTTTATTTTTGTTTAATCTTTGGGAAGTTCCTCAGTGATATCTTTTAATAAAAGGCAAAAACTTTGTGTCACCTGAAGCAGAAAGTCCTTATTGGTGAGATATCAAAAGACTAGATGTCCATCAGTAGAGGAGTGGCTAAGAAAACTATGGCGTGTCCTTAGAATACAATAAAGTCATTAAAAAGAACAAGGTGGAGCTATCTGTTCTAACATGGAACTCTCTCTGAGACATATTATTGAGTGAAAAAAACAAATGCATAATAGGTACATTGACCTGACCTTTTGTGTAAAAAGGAAAAAGGAAGCTATGGAAATAAGTATATATACATAGCTTATATTTGCATTGCATATATCTGGAAAGATACATAAAAAATGATCAGCAGTGATTGCCTCCATAAAGGGCAATCAGGGATAGACAGATGGCTTACTGCCCGTCACATACTCTTTTGTACTGTTTGAATTCTCTTTGCATGTGTTTGTATTAAATTTTTAAAAATCATAATATAAAAGTCCAATGACATGAAACTAAAAAAACCTACATCTCACCTGTATTGAAGCAGTGTTGAGTAATGGATTTCCTACTGCTCTTTTCTTTTCTGGCAGGCGTTTTGCAATCATTAAGTAAAGGAGTCCATATTTGAGTTGGACTATTTCCCACATACTATAGCAGGAAGTGTCCCAACAGTTTTTCAAAGACAAAGTACAGATCAGTTAATGTTAGTGCCTGGATTGGAACTGAGAGTTACAATGGTCATGCTCATTTATATTAATCCAGTAGAAATTCTCATTTGGCTGTGGGGGGCTTCAGGCCTCGGCCATGCCTCCATGACACCCGCAACCAGCCCAGTGACAACCACTGAGCCATTGCAGGAAGCACCCCGGGCTCCTGAACTGGGGCGGTGGGGGGACGAGGGCTTCAGCTACACCCCTCTAACATCTGCACCTAGCTTAGCAATGACCAAGCCACCAGTAGAAGCACCCTGATCTCCCATGCAAGAATGACGGGGGTGCCACTGGTCTCAACTCCCTTCTCCTTCCTCCTTCTCCCACCCTATCACCTTCCCCTTCCCCCTTTCCCCTTCCCCAACTGCTGCCCAATATCATAGAATGTAAAAAAATAATAATATTAATAAATAAAGTATTTTTTTAAAAAAGAAATTCTTATTGGACTCTGAGAAAATGAATGTGTAATAAAGGCTAAAGAGAAAAATTACTTCATAAAAATAGCTAAATAATATTAATAAATAAATAAAGTATTTTTTAAAAAAGAAATTCTTATTTGACTCTGAGAAAATGAATGTGTAATAAAGGCTAAAGAGAAAAATTACTTCATAAAAATAGCTTCAAATTCCTATTAGTAGCTGAGATTAAGCCAATTATTTGAAAAACTGTGGGATCCAGAATTTACTATCATAGAAAACATGAGTCAGAAGTACACCTGGGTAAGCAGAATTGGGTAAGACTTAAGTTTATGGGGGAGGGGGTGAAGGTGGGGAGTGACAGCTTGCACTGGCCCTTCATTCCTTCTACAAGCCTTACAGAGTCCTTACCTAGTTGATGTCAGGCACAGTGAGAGCAAGGTGCTGGGGATACAAATAGGGGTCATTTTTCCTTGCCCAGAATCCATTTCCCCCTTTCCTGGTGACAGCATCTTGGTTTTCCCTTGGGAAACCACTAGTTCCCTATTCTTATTCCATGTTTTTTCTTCAG
>NW_007780516.1:0-745 GCF_000696425.1 Galeopterus variegatus
CGCTCAGCCAGTGAGTGGGAACCGGTCTGTATGTGGGATCCAAACCCTCGGTGGGAGCACCACCGTGCTCCCAAGCGGCGCACTGTAGCAGTGCACCACTGGGCCGGCCCAAGCTATGGTGTTCTATGGCACACAAGGGTGACATGGTTAACAGTTAAGTTTTATGTGTTACACAATAGCTAGAGCAGAGGCTTTTGAATGTTTTTGCCCCAAAGAAATGATAAATGCATGAGGTGATTGACACATTAAATACCCTTACCTGGTCATTATACAACATATATACATATCAACACAACAGATTGTACCCCATAAGTGTGTACAATTACAATGCGTCAATTAAAATAATTTTTTTTTTCAATAAGAGCAATCCCATATAGTCAGTCCCTCTTTTTCCAAACTCTGCCCTGTTGTACTCTTTGTCTGATTCTTTTTACTTTTCCCCTTGGTTCTTATTTTCACCACCTTCTACTGAAATACATGCTTGTCACCTGCTCTCTGCTCTTGTGTTACTATCTCCCTGGGGATTATGTCCGGCTAGACAGAGGGGACGTGGTTACAACACACACCTCTGAGTGGTGCATGCCACCCATGCTACTTTCCCAGCTGTAAGATGCGAGAGGTTAAAAAAAGATACAAAAGCAATGAATGATGAATTTTAGGATAATCAAAGCCAGACAGACTCCCGATCAGAGGAGTTGCCTGTTCAGAGGTACTGCATGGGGGACAGGTCTGAGAGAATCCCACG
>NW_007780516.1:2841-3083 GCF_000696425.1 Galeopterus variegatus
GAGCTCCGGGACTGTCCCGACGGCGCAGTGTGGCCTGTCACCTCGGCAGTTCCCAGGTGCAACGTGCACGCCCAACTCGCGCAGCCCGGCGACCCGGCCGCGCATTGGCCCGGGGGCTGGACCCGCGCTGCCCTTTGTCCTGAGACCTGTTCTCGGGTGCGCTGTCACTCTCCCAGAGCCGCAGAGGCCCCTCTCCGTCCCGTCCCACCCTCGCACACCTGATCTCCACCCGCTCCCACCGC
>NW_007780517.1:0-3083 GCF_000696425.1 Galeopterus variegatus
AAAGCTTCACCAGAGTCCTTCTCTACCACAACAATGCTTCTGCTCATTCCTCTCATCAAAAAAGGGCAATTTTGTGAGAGTTTTGATGGGAAGTCATTAGGCATCTACCTTATGGTCCTGATTTGGCTCCTTCTAGCTATGTTTTTGTTTCTTAATCCTAAAAAATCTTTAAAGGGCACTCATTTTTTCTTCAGTAAATAATGTAAAAAAGACTGCATTGACATGGTTAAATTGCCAAGATCTTCAGTTCTTTAGGGATGGACTAAATAGCTGGTGTCATTGCTTACAAAAGTGTGTTGAACTTGATGGAGCTTATGTTGAGAAATAAAGTTTATATTTTTTATTTTTATCTTTTTTTTTGGTGGCTGGTGTGTACAGGGATCTGAACCTGTGTCCATGGTGTTCTAACACTGTGCTCTAATCAACTAGCTAAACCAGCCAGCCTATATTTTTATCTTTTAATTTCATTTTGCCACTACCTTTTTGGAGTCTCCTGATACAGATGGCTATAATCAAAAAGACAGATAATGATAAATGTTGGTGAGGATGTGGAGAAGTTATAACATTCGTAAACATACACTGCTGATAGGAATGTAATGTGGTGCAACTTTGAAAATGCTCGGGCAGTTCCTAAAAAGATTAAACATAGGGTTAGCATATGACTGAGCAATTCTGTTTCCTAGGAATATACCCAAGAAGAAAGAGAACATGTGTCCACACCAAAACTTGTCCATGAATGGTATAGCAGTATTACTTATAATAGTCAAAAAGTGGAAACAACCTAAATGTTCATCAACTGATAAATGGATAAACAAAATGTGGTATGCACATACAGCAGTATATCATTCAGCACTGGGTTGTTTGCTATTTTTAGTGTCTTACAGGAATTTCTTATTTCTTCATGATACTGGACTGGCCGGTGTATTAGTCTGTTTTTGTTGCTTATAACAAAATACTTGGAACTGGGTAATTTGTAAAAAAAAAACCCAAAATTTATTGCTCACAGTTTCTGAGGCTGAGAAGTCCAAAGTCCAGGGAACACATCTGGTAAAGACCTTGTTTGGTGGTGGCTTCAGTGACACAGGGTATCACATTGCAAGATGGTGGAAGCAGAGAGAGAGAGAGAGAGAGAGAGACTGTCATGTGCTCTCCTTTTAAAGCTCTCAGAATCACGCCATGACCACCATTCACTAGCGCATGTTCCTCAGAATCTAATCACCTCTTCAAGGCCCCACCTTTCAATTACCGTAATAGGATTTCTCACCCTCTTAACAGTCCCAGTGAGGATCAAGCTTCTAATACATAAAACTTGGGGGACACTGTTCAATCCACATCAGCTGGTTAGCTTGGTTGGTTAGAGTGCAGCTTTGTAACACGAAGATCAAGCGTTCAGATTCCCCTACTGGCCAGCCACCAAAAAAAAAAATTCAAAATACTGTTTTGTTAATTATGTTCATAAAAATAGTTTTTCCAAGTTTTTAGCCTGTCTTTATGATATCTTTTTTTTTTTCCTTTTTGTCTTTTTTCGTGACTGGTAACGAAATCGCAACCCTCGGTGTCGCGCCCGCACCGCGCTCAACCAGTGAGCGGACCGGTCTCTATATGGGATCCGAACCCTCAGCGGGAGCGCAGCTGCGCTCCCGAGCACCGCACTCTACCAAGTGCGCCACCGGGCCGGCCCTATGATATCTTTAATGTAGTAAAAGTCAGTGTAATTTGCATTTTCCTGGTTGTTAATGAAATAAAGCATCTTTACAAAGTTGTCTACAGGCCATTTGACATCCTCTTTGTGAAATGCCTTTTTAAGTCTCTATTATTAGGTTGTTTGACTTTTTCTTAGATATTTGTAGAAGTTCTTTATATATTCAGAATATGAGCCTTTGTCAGTTATATCGTTATAAATATCTTCTCCATAGTATTTGCTTGTTTTTCTTTGTTTACTCTTTGAATGGTGTCTTTTAATGAACAGAATTTCTTAATTTTACTGTAATAAAATTGATTGGTATTTTTCTTTAGGGTTATTTTTATTACTATTTAGTAAATTTTCCCTATTCTAACTTCCTGAATATAATTCCTTATGTTATATTCCACAAGCTTTGTATTTTGTCTTATATGTTTAGATCTATGATTAATTTTTGTTTAGTGTGAACTAGGGATTTTTTTTCTTTCCTTGTGAGAATATCCAATGGTTCCAGAACATTTATTTAAGAGACTGTTTTTTTGGCCACCACTCTGCAATGTCCTCTTTGCTGTAAATCAGGTGTCTGCATTGTGCTGGTCTGCTTCTGAGTTTTCTTTGCTAGTCTGTTGCACTGCTTTCGTGTTTATGCACTAATACCATACTGCTTTAATTACTGTGCTTCATAACGAGCCTTGATATCCAGTGAGTCCATTGTCCCTCTTTATTCCTCTTCTTTAAGAATGTTTTTGAGGGCCGGCCTGTGGCTCACTCGGCAGAGTGCGGTGCTGATAACACCAAGGCCACGGGTTCGGATCCTATATAGGGATGGCCGGTTAGCTCACTGGGGGAGCGTGGTGCTGACAACACCAAGTCAAGGGTTAAGATCCCCTTACCAATCATCTTTAAAAAAAAAAAAAGAATGTTTTTGGATTTTCTTGGTCCTTTGTATTTCCATATAAATTTAGAATCAGCTTGTTAAGTCACACAGAATGTACATACACACATACACACAACCCTTCTGGCATGTTTTTTGAGATCGTACTGAATCTATAGATCAATTTGGTAAGAATGACTAAATTTGCACATCTTCTGATATATAAGTTTAGTATTTCCACCTTTTATTTAGATATTTTTAATTTCTCTAAATTCTCTTCAGTTTTTTATATGGATGCCTTGCATATCCTTTATTAAATGTATTCCTTATTGTTTTGTATTTTTGATATTATAAATAGTATTTTTTACAACATTTTATTTTTCTAGGTTTTTGTGGCTACTTTATAGAAATCAATTTCTTTTTATATTTTGACCTTATATACAGCACCTTTACTAAATTCATTAATTTTATTTATTTATTTATTTATTTATTTTAAAGAT
Organism: Galeopterus variegatus; assembly: GCF_000696425.1. NCBI lineage: Eukaryota > Metazoa > Chordata > Mammalia > Dermoptera > Cynocephalidae > Galeopterus > Galeopterus variegatus. The sequence goes on from NW_007780517.1 coordinate 3,056, forward strand.
GACCAGTAAGGGGATCTTAACCCTTGAC
>NW_007780518.1:0-702 GCF_000696425.1 Galeopterus variegatus
CATCTGAAAGGCTAAGATAGAAAATAAAAGTAATGATATTCAACATGGACTTTGAGTACCATCCTTTTCTTTGTTTTTAGAGAGCTAAGAAATAAAAATTCCAAGCCTCTTTGGTGTTTGGTGACATATGAGCACCAGTAAACTTTTGGTACGGCTTAGGTAGTTGTATTTGTATCTAGATAGGATAGTAGGACCAAAATAACAAATCTGCAAATTTATTAATTGTGCTAGTTTTGGATTATCTATTACTATTTTGATAACACTGACAAAGGTTCTGCTTTAATTTTACGGATGTTTAAAATAGTATGCTTTAGATCTATTTAGTGTTCTTATAACATGCCTACGTTTTTTTAGCAGTTCCTTAACATAGGCTACTAAGTTTAAAGACTGTATAGACTGTTGAAGACCAGAATACTACATTGAGATACGGTTTAAAACTGAAATGACTGGAGTGGGAGGGTGGTTAATTCAGATAGGAATAATATTTGGAAGCATCTGCTGGTAGAATTCTCTAGTTTACCTTAGCAGATTTGTTATGCTGAACTGTAATAACGTGATAAAATAAGAACCATTATCTTAGAGACAAAGTATAAAAATGTAAGTTAGCGATACATAATGCCGTTAAAGTGCATGTAAATTTATTTTTTTTTACCACTTGCACTGTTAGTTTCTCTCTCATTCACCTTTATTTGTAGATTGTTA
>NW_007780518.1:2812-3083 GCF_000696425.1 Galeopterus variegatus
AGATTTGTTGGGCATCTATAAATGTGGCTACTTAATTACAATTTAAAATCCGATTCCTCAGTCACAAGTGCTCGATAGCTACATGTGGGCAGAGGCTACTGTATTGGACAGCACAGATAGAAAAGTTTCATCATTTCAAAAAGGCCTTTTGAATAGTGTTGTTCTAGGCTCTGGATGTAGAGATAAGCAGATTGATAGATGCTTGCTCTCATGTTTACCTTCTAGTGGGACTGATAGACAGTAAGCAAATGTGTAATGTTGGTACTAGGAA
>NW_007780519.1:0-687 GCF_000696425.1 Galeopterus variegatus
TATGTCATTCTATCTCTTCTATTGACATTTTAGTTATATTGCTTTTTGTTATTTTGGAAAGAATCTTTAGGAAATAATATATCTAACCTGAATTTATCACTATCTATGTTGAATTAATATTTATCATTTTATTTATAATGTAAGAACGTTAAAACAGTATCATTCCAATTTGAAAATTGTCTCTTTTTCATTTGATTTCAAATATTTCCTGAATGCACCTATACTACACCTTCATAAACTCCCTTAAAATCTCATGAGTTACAGGTCTGCTGGCAACAAATTATCTCTGCTTACATCTGAAAAATCTTCTCTTCAACTTTATTTTTTAGTAAGTTTGATTTTAGAACAAAGTAAATTTACAGAAAAATTGCAAAGACCGTACCGAGCACTCCTATATATTTCATACCCAATTTTTTATGATTAGAAATCTTATATTACTGTGTTACATTTGTGACAATCAATGCACAAGTATTGGCATATTATAATTAACTAAATTCATATTTTATTAAGGAGTCTGTTTTTTACCTTATGCCCTTTTTCTATTCCAGAATCTTATGCAACATATCACGTTATACCTATTTTTCATATTTCCTTAGATTTATCTGAGCTGTTAGAGTTTCCCAGATATTCTTTCTTTTCAGTGACTTTGAAAGTTTTGAGGAATGTTGGCCAGGTATTTTGTAGAAA
>NW_007780519.1:2728-3083 GCF_000696425.1 Galeopterus variegatus
AGTGATTACAAAGTTTCTATAAACATTTATTTCTGGTTTTTGAGTGAGCACAAGTTTTTGCATAGGTTGGACAAATACCTGGGAATACAATGGCTTTATAACATGGTAAGACCATTTTAAGCTTTGTAAGAAACTGCCAACTTGTCTTGCAAAGTGTCTGTCGTAGTTTTATATACTCAGCAGCAGTAAATGAGACTTTCTGTTGTTTCTCATCCCAACACTGAAACCAACATTTTCAGTATTTTGGATTTTAGACATCCTAATAGATGTTTATATGGTATCTTGTTGCTCTTTTTAAATTGCAATTTCTGATTAACATGATGTTAAGCATCTTTTTATATGCTTATTTATATAT
>NW_007780520.1:0-221 GCF_000696425.1 Galeopterus variegatus
GAGAGGTCTCTCATGCTCACTGATTTCTAAATCTCCTCTCCCTCCAAGAAAATGTTGGTGAGAACTTAATCACTCGGATTTTCTTATATCCTGTATATGTCTTGGCTTGTTAAGATCTAAAAACAAGGGCTGGCCGGTCAGCTCACTTGCTTAGAGGATAGTGCTGATAACACCAAGGTTAAGTGTTCATAGCCACTTACTGGCCAGCCAGCAAAACCAAA
>NW_007780520.1:2284-3083 GCF_000696425.1 Galeopterus variegatus
CACAGCTTTGAAAGCAGAAGCTTCACTGACATCGCAGACTTCAGAGCACCACCCTTCACCTCCAGTAGAGGTCACTTGTCTCCTGGAAGGCCAAGCTTGCTAATTTGGTGTCAAAGAGAATTTTACATTTCATATTGTCTTTAAATAAGAGAAATGAGTACCTGAAGTTTTATTAGAGTCAAACATTCTGAATCATTATCTGATTTTCTTAAGAAAAATGTTAGATGAAAATTCCAGGTCAAATAAGGAAACTCCTGGGTTTCTTTGTCTCATTAATTGTTTATAAATAGAATCTGTTTGTCATGGCAGAGACCAATATATTACATAAAAGAAGGTACACAGTTGCTGGACAGCAAGCCTAGCTGGGCCTGCAGTTCTCCTTCTCATTTGTAGGTTATCAGAGAGCAAGTTGTAATGTCAGATTTATTCTCTCCTGGGCTCCAAAAATGAAAAATTTGGAACAGCAGATGACAGTTCGAAGACTTTTTTTGTTGATGCAAAGACTTTTTTTTTTGATGCATTCTGAGCTCTAGGGCTCAGGAGACATCACTCAAGCAGTTGTTCTTTGGATGGTGGGTTGTGTGGTTGCCACAGAGTTTTGCAACAGGGATCATGAGGGCCACAGGCATTTTCTTTTGCTGTGTCATGGTTATGTCTGTGGTAATGGGTTCAACTCAATCTGTTGCAGCTTGAATCAAAATCAAGTACATATTTTTTCTCCTATTATTTCCAAGAAGGAAAAAAAACAAAACAAAACAGGGCTTAAGCTGGTTAAGAGTATTTGTACAACTTTAAAAGT
>NW_007780521.1:0-1293 GCF_000696425.1 Galeopterus variegatus
CAGGGTGTTGTGGAAAGGCACCTGTACTTAGAACAGAAAATTCTCTCTGAGACTCAGTTAACTCATCTGTAAAATGGGATCAATGATTTTAAAAAAAAGATCCAATGAGGCCATGAATTCATTCATTAAGCAAGCACATGACAGATGTTTTTCAAAACTTATGATGTGCTAGCTGATGTTTTTCAAACTGCTGGTTACTACCCATGAAAGTGTTCAGAAACTAGCTCAGTAGGTAAAAACCAGCTTTAAAAAAAGTAGAAATAGAATAGAATATCATGCGAAGTAAGGATAAGTATTGTTTAGTGGAATTTTTGCTTCTGTATACATATATGTATTCGCATGTATTTGATTGTCACATAAAATGTATTTCTCATAAATGAGTTATGATCAAAAACACTGTGCTAGGCATGGTATTAGGCACAGGAGACAGGAGAAATAGTCAGTATGGTTGTATTCAAGAAGTTCATGGTCTTATGGGGCAGTAGATGTGAAACTAGTATTTGCCAGGATTGGCAGGGAGGTATGATCCACCCGACTGGAGGGATGTGGTTTGGGGAGCAAGGAGATAGGAGATGTCCAGGGTGCCTGTGAGGCCTGAGAGACTGGTGAGTGGTGGGGCTGTTGACCAGGAAAGGGACTTGAGTGAGAGATGCAGGCCTCGGAGTTGGGGGAGGTGAGGAGCCACATTAGGTTATGTGTGTGGATTGAGGTGCTTAGGGGGCATCTGGACAGAGAGTCACATGGTGCCCGTGAGGTTGGCAGAAGGTATGTGCTGGAGATGTGGAGTGAGGCGTCATGAGAGTGCAGGTGCAGTGGGATCTGTGGGCATGGATGAGGCTGCCCAGTGGGAGAAATAGGGCTGGGTCCTGTCTGACATCAGCAGTTAAGCGGCTGGTGGAGGAAGAGAAATCTCAAAAGAAGCAGGAACAGCTGTACAGTTAGAAGGAGGATCAGGAACGAACAGCATCTGTTCCAGTGTGAGGGATCTTGGGCTCTAGAAAGACTTAATATGTTCTGGCAAGCTCTCTTATTGTTTAGGGATCCATGCCAGTGTGGAAGGATGGGAATTTTGGCTTGCCATGTGTTATTCAATCAGCTGGACAACAGGGTAGACACGTATGAAATGCTAAACCACTACTAGGAATGTAAGAAGAGGGAAGCATTGTTGCTTTAATGAGCCCCTTAGATAAGGGAGTGAGACTCCCCACCACCCCACCCGTCCCCCCGCCAAGGGGCAGGCAGGCTAGATGAGCCACAGACAGACACCAAGTGCTCTTCTAAGGAGGGTGGGGC
>NW_007780521.1:2518-3083 GCF_000696425.1 Galeopterus variegatus
GTAAACTACCTGAAACATATTACAGTACATTGTGCACATAGTTCCACATCAGGATTTCTTCACTTCTATGACTACACATCCTCCTTTTCTGCCTATCTCTCCATCTCCTTTCTCAGTCTCCTTGCTAGGGCCTCTCTCTCTTCCCAGCCATCTGGGATTAAAGTTTCTGGGGCCTGAGTCTGGCATGCTCTTCTCTTTTCTTTATATAACATTTTCCTTTGTGCTCTCATCCACTTCCAAGGCATTAGATCCCACTGTGAGAGAATGACTCCCATGTGTATACCTTTAGCCCATACATTTCCTGAGCCCTGACCTGTATCCACCTGCCCTCCTGACATCTCTGCATGTCTCACAAGCACCAAATGCATTTCTCCCTTCCACCCCACCCCCTGTTCTTCTCACTTTCCATCTCAGTAAATGGCTCAAGCAAGAGCCTAGGAGACCTCCATACCCACTGCCTACCCCTCCGCCTCATTCATTAGCACGTTCTGCCAGTTCTTCCTCTAGAATCCCCTCCACGTCACCCCCTTCTCCCTACTCCACAGCCCTGCTCCTGTCCATGGCA
>NW_007780522.1:0-665 GCF_000696425.1 Galeopterus variegatus
ATAGCTACATCAGCCATCAAGGTGATTTTGTGACTCCTCTGTGCCTTTCTCTTTGGCTGTGATTCTCAATTAGTTCAGAATTCAAGTAAGAAAGGAAGGCCCCCAGCAGACCCCAACAATAACCAAATACACGACTGCTTCTCATGTAATAAGGATACCTCTTCTAGGTATAGGAACATGAAAATAGATATTCTCTCGTGACTTTTTATTTTCTTACTATTTGCCCTTGATTCACCTGACACAATGTTCAGAAATAAAGAATAAGCTGCTTTGCCATGCCTAGTATCAGCCTCTAAACCTGTGTGTTATCAGCTTAATGGTTTAAAACAGCCCGGATTAGGCAGACATTAAACCTCTCTGACTCCATTTCAATTGTCCCAGCCCCCAGCGACGTGGCAACAATCACCTCTGACTAGGGACTGAATTAAGGTGCGTGGCTGTGAACAGAGGCATTTTCTCTGCAAAGTCACACCACCTCGCAGGTACAGGATCCCAAAAGACTGAGACGAGGAGGCCAGGAATTCAGTGACCTCTGCAGATGTAGTTCAAAACCTTCTGTTATTCGGAGCCATAATTTCCACAATAGAAAAAAACTTAAACTCCCCATAAACACAGGATTTGTGTTCTAGACTGTAAATGTGATCACAGAAACAGCTGTGTCTAGC
>NW_007780522.1:1829-3083 GCF_000696425.1 Galeopterus variegatus
GTGAGCGGGAACCGGTCTGTATGTGGGATCCGAACCCTCGGGTGGGAGCGCCGCCGCGCATTCCAGGCCGGCCCATCTGAGTTAATTTTGACCAAGGCCAATTTATTTCATATTTGTGGAGGATACCAACATTAATAAAGCAAATGTGTTTTACAAAACCTAACTTATAGCTTAATGAGGCCACAGCCCTGTAGTTTTAGGAATCATCTAACTTTTTAGTATTGCACATAGAAATGCTAAGCTTGGGAAAAACAGAAAACTTACCCAGGGCTAAAGTCTCTGTTGTAGATAAGAAAATTGTAACAGCAAAAATGCCTGCTCTAAGGACAGACGTCCCTGGTGCAGCTAAACCTAATGATGGGAAAGTATGTGATCTAAAAGCTTCAAGGCTGCCGGTTGGGAGATGTTCCACATCTCACCTCCAGCTGTTTCTTTTAGTTTCTTGAGGAACTAAGTGTTGCCATGACAATTATCTCATTGTTCTTTTTGTAACCACCTGTATTCCCTTTCTGTAACTTTCTTGCCTGGATAATAAAAACTGAGAGAAAACCTCATTTGGGTTTATTTCCTAGGAATTCTTCTCTCTTGAAGGAATTGCCTGGGATTAACCCCTTCTAGGCCTCTCACTGCTCTGGAGAAACGGGCTTTGAGTGATCCTTTGCATCTCCATCACCCTGGCAGAGGTGACAATATTTGCTTTAATTAACAGGATAGTTGAGTCAAGGCCCATTCTTACAAAAGCAACAACAAAAAACAAATTACCCTTATTTTTTAAACAGCATACACCTTTTCAAGGAAAACCTAGTCTACTTAAGATGAAGTCAGAAATTCAGTCAAAACTAATCTTAAAAATGCACTCATTCAAATAGCATTCATCTTTCTATAGTACTTAGATTAATATTCAATGGACTAACTGGAACTAAAATCCCTTCTAAGAGTGCAATACTTAAAATCTTACCTGGCCTACAACAGCTATACTTTACACATGCCTATCAAAAGTGCCAATTCTTTCAATAAAAAGCAATGCTATATGTATAGAGGGTATGGGGAGAATTAAGATCGACAGAAATCGTACTCTTCCAACACAAACAAACAACAAAAAAAATCGAAGGATGCTTTCTAAAATAAGATATTGAACTGTGTGTGCAGTTAGAGCTCTCAGCGGCTTTTAAAAGCTAAATATGCAGTTCAACCAATATTTTTAAAATTAATCTGGAAAATAACTAAATACCTTCTGAGTGATAATTTCATGCA
>NW_007780523.1:0-997 GCF_000696425.1 Galeopterus variegatus
CTCAGAGCATCCACTTCGCATTCATACCCATTTACCCAGAAGTGTGGAGATGTCAAAGTTCAATGGGGCAACTCTCAATCAATGGAGAATAGAAGTCAAAGGACAAAAGCGTCTTCCTTTTGCTCCCCAGGTGGATGGTTCTGAGACTCATTTCATAAATGCATAGACCCTCAGAAGGCACCAGCTGCGCCAGTGGCAATGGTCCACACCATGATGCATCCTTGTGTTGGTTTCACTCCTTCCCTGTTCCACCCTCTAGGTCCTGCCCTTCTGCTTTCTTGGATCACTTCCCAAATAAGCCACCTGAATGCAAGACCCTATCTCAGGTTAAATACACACTCACATAAAATCATACCAAACAATATGCTTAAATGACAATATCTAGTTTTTAAAAACATAATGAACATTATCAAGCATATTACAAAGCTATGGTTATGATATACTGTCTAATTTTACCCTCTTAATTTGAATGTTTCAAAGACCAAATGTGCTTATACATAAAAAGTAATACACAGGTTAGAAGCCTGCCTGGGGATTATGTGGTAATTACATACTTAATTTTTTCTGTTTCTCTGGATTTTAATTTCTTTAAAAACCTCCTGATAGATAATAATAACTTGTTAACATTTCATCATTTGTGATTCGGAATCATTTACAGATTTTAGAGAATATACTAAGTTAACATTGAACAATCAATCATTGCTGATTACAAAAATTTGTAAGAGAAATATGGTAACAAAACATTATCCAGTTTAAGTGGAATAACTGTAGGTGCACACAATTTGCAATATTACATATGTTCCAGTAATATAAGAACCAATTTATATATACTTGCTCTTTAAAATAATTAAACTAGTTGAATACTCATGTTTACATTTACACACTTTTAAATATTACTACAAGTAATAAATCATCAGGAAATTTGGAAATTCCATGCAATTTAGCTTTTGCAGAGATTAAAAAATTAAATTCAAAGTCTTTTGGGGCCTAAAATACC
>NW_007780523.1:2713-3083 GCF_000696425.1 Galeopterus variegatus
CTACATAGCGTTTACATTGCATTAGGTATGATAAGTAATCTATAAAGGATTTAAAGTATACAGGGGGATGTGCATAGGTTATATGCAAATACTATGCCATTTTATATCAGGGACTTGAGCATCCGCTGATTTTGGTATCCACTGGGGTCATGGAATCAATCCCCCATGGATACCGAAGGATTACTGTATTTCCTTAGAAAATGATAAAATGAGAAATATTCGAGGGATACCCTGAAGTGGTTGTGTGTAGGAGCGGATGGCAGGTTCCCACCCACAGAGCAGTTTTGTGTACAGATTAGAAAACACTATGATGCTCTTTTGAATCAGGAGAGTGTGGTGTCCACCCCTTACGCAGACACTTTGGAGCTCC
>NW_007780524.1:0-1410 GCF_000696425.1 Galeopterus variegatus
TGGCGGAGAAGCAGAAAGATCACTTCCTGAAGGGAGCCGGCCAGGCTGCACCCTGCGCGGGGCTGCTTTCTCCCTCCTCCGGCTAAGCGCCTCCTTCTCTGCCCTCCAGGAGGGTGGCGGCGGGAAGGGAGGGGAAGAGATGCTGGTAGTGAAGCAAATGCCACTGAAGGGCAGCAGCCTGGGGGTGGGGAGCGGACGCGGGCGGGCAGGAGCGGGAGTGGTCACGCAGCGGGATTAAAGGAAAAATTCACGTTAGATCTCTAACCTGATTGAGAAATGCTTTACAAAATTCCCTTCACGATTTTGTTCAGTGAATCTTTTCAATATGGGGATAATGGAGAAAGGGGTTGTTTGTCTATTAAAATAAAAAAAGCTTTTCACGCTCTGAATAAAACAAGCACCGACATCACTCTATAATAGGAAAGAAGAGTGAGACGTAGCGAGTCGTGACTTTTGAGTTAGTGATTTGTCCTTCGACCCCGGTTTCTGGCTTCTATTCACTTTGGCGCCAAGCCTTTAGAGTGGGTGCAGTGAGGTGTTAGAGACCACTGACAGCACGGTAGCAGACTTGACAGCGTGCATGGGCCCGATAAAAAGAAAACGTGCTTTCTGTGTTTCTGCCTTTTCATTGGGTTGCAAGATTTAGTAATGCGGTGATTCTCACAATGGACGTCCCCACTTGGAAGATACCATATTCTCCGTACTTCCCTATAACCAAATTCCTATAAATAAGGAAAGCTGGTATTTATAAGGACTCTCTGTATAGCCTTACATGAGGTAGCATCGGGAGAAGCTTCTGCCCTTTCCTTGAAAAGTGGCAGGATAGTGCAGGAACGAAGTAAAGCGTAATTTCATTCAACGTGCATTTAGCAAAGATGTTTTGAGCATTTCCTATGTGCCAGGTACTGGGCTAAGGCTAGAGATGGGGAGATGAAACATCCAGAACCTGTCCTTAAGTAGCTTACAAATCTAGGTGAGGAGACAAAGCATGTAAACCAACAATTAAGGATGACTCAGGAATGGAGATTTGTGCTGGGGACTATGAGGCCACAGGAGGGGCACCAGACCCAGGCAGGAAAATTGGGAAGGCTCCCTGGAGAAGGGATGATTCATCTGATATTCAAATGACAAATAACAATTGCCTAAGAGAAGAAGGGAAGAAGGGGCATTGTGAAAAAGAAGGAACAGAGTTTGCAAAAGACCTGCAGGTCAGTGATGGAGAGTGAGGCATGCTGCACAGCTGCAGCATGGGGCCTGAGGAGTAGGACTGGGTAAGACGGAGAGGCAGGCATCGTGGAAAGTCTTGCTGTGGAGTTTGGACTTTATCCTAAAGGCCATGAAAGATTTTAAGCAAAGGAATAAAATAATCAGATTTGTCTTTTAGAAAGATTACGTGGGCAGTAGTTTAGA
>NW_007780524.1:2497-3083 GCF_000696425.1 Galeopterus variegatus
GGAAGGAATGCAGGATAACTCCGGGTTTCCGTGTTCTACACCTGGATGAATGACAGAGGTATTCATTGGAATTTGAGAGGCAGCTGGATAAGTGAATATGGAACTCAAATGGGAAGGGGTGGGACTGAGATGGGAGCAGTAGCAATAAGGGAGGGGAAGGCAATGTGGTTTCTCTTTCACTCGCAGAGCACCTGTGTGACTGCCCCTTTGCAAGTAGTTCCTAGGTACGCTGCTCCAGAAGGGACTCAGGAGAACAGTATGATCCCACTTATGGCTGCTACCGAAAGTAGTCAAAGTCGTAGAAACAGAAAGTAGAATGGTGGTTGCCAGAGGCTGGGGAGAGAAGGGAATGGGGAGTTGTTTAATGGGTACAGTTTCAGATTTGCAAGATGTAAGAGTTCTGGAGTCAAGTTTCACTACAATGTGAATATACTCAACATCAGTGAATTGTACACTAAAAAATGGTTAAGATGGTAAATTTTCAGTTACATGTTGTTTTTTATTTAATCACAATAAAAAAGGGGGAAATGGGGCCAGCCCGTGGCTCACTCGGGAGAGTGCGGTGCTGATAACACCAAGGCCCCGG
>NW_007780525.1:0-724 GCF_000696425.1 Galeopterus variegatus
CCCCTCAGTTAGGTTCCTGATCCATTTTGAGTTAATTGTTTAAAATGCTGTGAGTTAGGGGTCACTTTCATCCTTTTTCTTGTGGATTTTCAGTCACCCTAGCATCATGTGTTGAAAGTCTGTTGTTTTCTCAGTGAAGTTGTCAAAAATTTTTGTACCCTTGCCAAAAATTAATTGACCGTAATGTATGGTTTTATTTCCGGGCTCTCAATTCTCTTCCATTGATTTTTATGTGTGTCCTTAATTGACAGGTTTTTGATTTGTTTTTTCTTTTCAGCATTTTGAAAATGGCAATCCAATGCCTCTGGCTTCTATTGCTTTTGGTGCAAAGTCAACTGCAAACATTATTGGGGTTCCCTTGTAAGCGAGACGTCATTTTTCTCTTCAAGAATTTCTCTTCACTTTTTCTTTCAATACTTTTGTGATGTATCTGGATGTGAACCTTTTTTTATTTATTCTACTTTGAGTCTATTGATCTTTTAAAATGAATAGATCACTGTTTTTCATCAAATTTGAGGAAATTTCAGTCATTATTTTTGAGTTTTTTTGCTCCTTTTTCTCCCTATTTTCTCCTCCTGGTACTCATATTACACAAATATTAGCATGCTTAATAGTATTCCAAATTTTTCTAAGGCTCTGCTCACTTTTTTAAATTCTTTTTTTCTCTGTTCTCTAGATTGCATAATCTCTATTTATCTATCTCATTTGCTGATTCTCTCTTCTG
>NW_007780525.1:2583-3082 GCF_000696425.1 Galeopterus variegatus
CCTTCCCATGAAGACACCACAGCCCATGGCTCGGAACTAGAGGAGCTGGAGCCTTATCTTCTTCACTGCACCTTCCTGGGATGAAGCTACCTACGTCGTGCTGGGCTGGGAGGAATCAGGGAAGGAGGAAGTCATGACTCAAGTGCCACAGACTCTTGCCGTTGTTAATGTGATTTAGTAAATTTTCTTGATTAAAAGTTTCTTCATTTGCTGTATACTCTTCAGATAACTTAGAGACTTTAATTTAAAAAAAATTTTTCAAGTTATAGTTGTTTGGTTGAGGAAAGGATCCACGGAGCTCTTCGTGCCGTCATTCTGAAAGTCCTCCTTTACTATTTTTTGCTTAATTTGGCTTAGGTTGGTAAGGCTTAAAGAGACTCTGAATCTCAAGGTTTAATGTATTTATAGATTTATTTTATTAGTTATTCTTAAAAAGTTATTTGATAAGGACTTGAGGACAACCCAAGCTCTGGGCACCATTTTAATTTTTTTTTTTTTT
>NW_007780526.1:0-623 GCF_000696425.1 Galeopterus variegatus
CTGTGACATAAAATAAGTGTGAAAAATAAAATAATAGGATCAGAATCTCTAATTCATATTGTAGATAAAGTATAATGTAGCTTTTTAAAACTAGCTACACTGTGTTTAAATGTGGAGTGTGTGTATGCGTGTGCATGTGTGTTTTAATAATCATTAAAAGATTATTTGGAAAGGAAAGGAACCTGGCCCCTTAAACATTAAAAAGCACTGTGTATAAGAAGTCTCTGGAATAGACTGCTAATACGATAGTTCAAAGTCCTCATGGATTTATAAAGAAATCTACTGTATGTATCGGAAATACCAGGTCTCCCGGAAAATGAAGGAACAGAGGGAGGAATGAAACCAGGTGGGTAGGAAAACGCCTCCTGCTTGAGAAAGGACAGTCGGGGGAGGCTGCTGGTACAAACACCCAGGGTGGTCAGAACCCTGCTGTGGCCTGAGCCAAACCATATGGAGCAAGAAGCCATGTGAGGCAGAACGTGATGGAATCTGGTGGGGAAAGGGCCGGGAAGACAGGCAGTGTGGGCTGAGCTCAGCACTCAGTGAGGAGTTGACAGGCCAGGGATGCCTGTCCCCATGTGCTCTGGAAGCCAACCTGCTGGTGGCCCTGAAGCTGGACCCGC
>NW_007780526.1:2732-3082 GCF_000696425.1 Galeopterus variegatus
TTTGTCTATTTTTATTGCCTGATTTTTCTGCAATAAACATATAACATTTATGTAATAAAAATGACAAGTCATCAGCGTTGAGAGCTTCCAAGTATGTTGGCCCTTAGCCAGCTTTGCATGCACTTGTAGTTTATGATCTTTTGGTGTGTCTTAATACCCCATTAATGCCCAGCACTCTTAATTACACCCACATGCATCTGCCAAGTCAACCAGTAACTTGTGATGGGTCATTCAGGATACCCTCTCCCCTGGTCACCAACAAGCTACCTGGCCCAGTTACCTCCTGAGGCAGGAGATCTTAATGTGACATCAAACCCGCAGTGGTCAGCAAATCCACCTACAGTTGCCAC
>NW_007780527.1:0-2024 GCF_000696425.1 Galeopterus variegatus
CACTTGGGAGCACATACATCCAGCTTTGGTGATCCTTTGGCAGCGATGTTGAAGGAGGGACATTTTACCATTTTCAGTGTAAACATCAGAAAATCAAAGCTGTGTTTCTGCACTGATGCGTTTGCAAGGAGTCTTGGTTTACCCGTGAACATTGTTATGGTGGCACTTAGACAGAGCATCAGTGTTTAGGTGTCACCCTCAGATGGTTTCCTACCTTGTGGTCATGCAGGTGGCTGGGAGTGAAGGCAGGTTAGCAGAATACAAGAGGAGTTCCATGAATGTGGGTGAGAGTTTCCCTGGAATTGAGGGGTCTGGAAAAATTCAATTAAATTATCTATTTGTCTGTTTTAATCCATCTATCTATCAACCTATATATCTAGTTGGCCCTCCGTATCTGCAGGTTCTACTTCTGTGGATTCAACCAACCACAGATAAAAAATATTTGAAAAAAACAATAAAAATAACAATACAACAATAAAAATAATACAAATAAAAGACAATGCACTATAGTAGTCTTTTTATGTAACATTTACATTGTATTACGTATTATAAGTACAGGAGGATACATGTAGGTTATTTGCAAATACTATGCCATTTTATAGAGAGACTTGAGTATCCATGGATTTTGGCATCCGCAGGGGGTCCTGGAACAAATCCCCAACAGATACTGAGGGACTTGTGTGTGTGTGTATGTATACACATACATATATTTTGTTTATCCTTGTATAGTTTATCTTGGATACAGTCTTCATATTTAAGCCATAGGAGTTTAATGCTGTGTTCTTAGAATTCCTAGAATTCAGTGATTACAGTAATGTAATGAGGTTAACAACTACAATAATAATAGCTAATATTTATTGATGATTTTTTCATAATTCAATATATTTCTATATCTATGTATCTGTCATCATCATCATCTATATTTAAATATTCAATACATGCAGGAAGGTTCTATTAGCTCTGGGTTTTGGATGGGCTTTGAGGCACAGAGAGGAAGTAAATTCTGCAGGCTGCAGAGCTCCAGTCATGAAGTCCAGTTTGAATCCCATCAGCCCATCCAACTGTACAGCTTGGTTATGAGTGGAATGGGATCCTACGTGAATGAAAACAAAATTCTTAAGTTAGGAAATTATTTACATGGCTTACGCAAGCATGAGCACACATATCACTTGATGATAATTGTAAAATGATATTCTATACTAAATCTTTATAGGCTACAGTACTTAGCTAAGTGATGAAAATAAATTAATTTACTAGTCTCACTGAGTCTCCCATGATCTTCAGTAATCCAGCTCAGTCCCAGCAGGCAGAAAGTTAGAGGTTCAGCATCTCCAGAGTCTGTTAAGAAATAACCCCAGAACTTGCCTATTTTACTTCTTGCAGCCAAGGTCAAGGAAAGTAGAAAAGAGCAAACTCATCAATGAAACTGTAGATGGAGAAGACAGACAGCAATAGCATATCCATTCCACAGTGCAAACATAGATCTCACATCAACATAGATAACATGGAGTTTCTTTCCATGTATGTTTCTCTCCGTGTGCATGTGTTTTCTTTTCTGAGTGTGCATGTACATATATGCACATACAAAGCTATTATTTAATATCTTCTTTTCACAGATGTAAATTGAATAAACACATAGACCACATCATATTAAAATAATCTATTGTCATGCTTTTCACATCTTTAAGTGGCTTTTGAAAACATAGAAACTTCACAATTTATGTAGAAGTTCTTGTGAAGACTTCAACAGATTTTTATTAGCCAATGAACTAAATATACTGGAGCTTTCTAAGTTGCACTTCAAAGGCAACACAGACCTCTGTAAATGATAAAAAAACTATATCACATTTTATGTATTGAATTAAAATTTGTGGGAGTCTGAATAGTTTTAATCCATACAAGAAATTTATAAAACCTTTGTCATTCATTTTGGGGTCATTTATTTCTGATGACTATGTTGTGGATTGTGGTATAAAAAAGAGAGGAAAATTTGTATTATTCATTTTGAAGGGTCTTTTTGTTAA
>NW_007780527.1:2784-3082 GCF_000696425.1 Galeopterus variegatus
AAATGACTCATCTGCTCATGCCTGATTTAATGGGTTGTTTCTATAAAGCCTGGTCTTTGTTCTTTTCTACACGTGAACATTGAAGGGTTATTGTTGAGGTTGCTTCTGAAGAGGGTTTTGGTTTGAATGAGCAGGAGAATCATGGGCAATCTTGTTTTAACTCTTGGAGGCTTACCCATTTAATGAGATGTTACTGGGCAGCATCAGTTAGTAGCGACAGCCTGACCTATGATGTGGTCTAGGCTGTCCATCCTGCTGGCCACAGGGAGGGGCAGAATTTATGACTTTGCATATGACA
>NW_007780528.1:0-3082 GCF_000696425.1 Galeopterus variegatus
CAACAACAGCAGAACACAATTTTCTCAAGTGTTTATAAAATATTCTTTAAGATCAACCATATGTTTGGGCAGAAAGCAATCCTTGACAAATTAAAAAATACAAAATAATAGAAAATCTTTTCTAATCACAATACATTTAAAATAAAAATCAATAGAAGAAAAGCTCAAAAATCCACAAATATTTAAAAATGTAAAAACACACTCAAACTGTTAGATAAATAGATGACATCAGAAGAGAAATCAAAATACCTTGAGAGTGAGAGAAACAATCAGCATTGTGAAATGGTAATAATAAAGAATGGATAGAAAATAATTGCAAATTGTGTATTTGATAAAAGAATGCTGTAAAAAATACAAAAACAACATCAACAAGAACAAAAATTCTTTTACAAATCAATAGCAAACAAACAGCAAAACAAAACAAATCCCTAAAAGTAAAGAACAAACAACCCAATTTGGCTAAATTTTTTAGAATACACATTTTTTTTTCCTTTTCTGTCTTTTTTTGTTACCAGTAACGGGATTGCAACCCTCAGTGTCGCGCCTGCACCATGACCGGCAACGGGATCGCAACCCTCGGTGTCACGCCCGCACTGCGCTCAACCAGCGAGCGGACCGGTCTCTATATGGGATCCGAACCCTCGGCGGGAACCGGTCTCCATATGGGATCTGAACCCTCGGCGGGAGCGCTGCCACTCTCCCAAGCACCGCACTCCACCGAGTGCACTACTGGGCCGGCCCCTAGAATACATATTTTTGAAAAAAAAATAAATATGTACAAAGGACCAATAGATATCTCAAAGTGTTCTCAACATCACTGTCAGGAAAATGCAAATCAAAAACAAAATGAAATTTTACCTGAAATCTATTATAATGACTATTATCAAATAGACAGTAGATAACAAGTGCTGGTCAGGATGTAGAGAAAGAGAGACATTGGACACTGCTGCTGGAAATTTTTATTGGTAAAGACAGTATAAATAATAATATGGAGTTACCTCAGAAATTAGAAATAGGTGTACCATATAATCTAGCAGTTTTCCATCTGTATGTATCTGCAGAGGAATCAAAATTAGGATCTTGAGCTATCAGCATTATTTACAAAGGTCAAAACGTGGAAACAAATTAAATGTCCACCCACAGATGAGTAGATAACTGATAAATGCTTAGTAATGAACAAGCTCTCATATTGAATCATAAAGAAATAAGAAATATAGACAGAACTGTAGTAAGTGTGGTGATTGAACCAGTAATCAAAACCCTCCCCACAAAGATAATCCCAGGTTCAGATGACTTCACTGGAGAATTCTACCCAGTGTTTCAAGAAGAATTAACACCAGTCCTCCTCAAACTTTGCAGAAGGATTTAAAAGGAAGCAATGCTTTGAAACACGTTCTACCAGGCCAACATTACATTAATAGCAAAGCCCAATAAATACCTTTAATAATTGCTTATTTATTGTCTTAACAGTTGATTGACAACAGAGAGCTCACTCAGAGTTAGCAAGGCATACATTAATTGCTACACCAACAATTTTAAGAATATGAATCACTTGTTTAGGAACAGAATGTCTCATCCAAGTCATGAACCCCTACTTCAAGGCTGCGAATATTTTCAAAGAACTGCTTGTGCGTAGACAAGATATTATTTCCCCCTTTTCGATAAAACCATTCCTCATGAAGTATTGATGATCAATTCTCTGAATTAAAAGGTCTTACTTTTCTTTGTATTGATCCCATGGTGCTGGAAAGGCTCATTCCCAGGTTGTGGTGTTCCACGTTTGGGTGTGTGGGGGGTGGGATGAAACAGCAGTGAGGCCACATTAGGGCAACATGAAGTGGAGTCAGGAACTAGAAGAGCCGTGCTATTTTATACCCAATATTTCCAATTATATCTTGTTATAAACAGAGGGGAAATGCTTATTCAACTTATTTGTGTAAATAAACATATTGCCATAAAAATCCTGCAGATACAAACAGTTTTGGATTTTGCAGGACTCAAATACTTTTTTTAAAAAAGGAGATGTTTCCATCTTTGTACATAAAAGTATATTTTACCAAATTGCTGTGAGTTACAGAGAACTTAAAAGAAAAAATTTCCTTAAATCTGAAAAAGAAAACATTTGTGTAAGGAACCAAATTGGAAGTTACAAAACTTTGTCTTTATTATTTCACTTCATGTAATTAATTTTTGCCTTGATTGATCTTAAGTAGCAGTTTTTTCACGCAGTAGGTTTTTATCAGAGTTTGGCAAATCTTTCATTTTGTCCCCAATCTTGAAATTATTAGAAATCTGTTTTAAAATACTTGTTATAGTGTTTTTAGATGGATCTGAGTGCAGATGCCTTTAGAGAAAAATCAGAACTTCTTGTAATCTTACTAAGAGCAGACATCAGGAAAACTATGTTCTAATATGGGGGAAATTTTACTTCTATGTCTGCGTCTTTGTAATGTAAAGTTCAATCTTTAAAAAGAAGTAGAAATAATTCCCTTCTAATTGCATCCAAGTTTATCACACTCACTTTTCTTTCATAAATTCACCCTTCAGAATACATTATTCTGACTTAGACATTTTCATAACATGCTTTGGACATTCTGTTTTGTCCTATATGTCCTCCTTCCTAAACAACCAGTCGTTTGTCCTATATTTCCTCCTTCCTAAACAACCAGTCATTTTAGGGACAAAGATTCGTTACAAAAGATGTGTTCTGAGACAAAAGGATTCTCTTTTCTTTTTAACCTTCCTAACCAGAACTACCCCTTTTTATCCATAGCTTTCTTCACATCACTCTCTTCTCCTGCACAGTGATGCATTTCTCATCAAAAACACAGCTTATTATTTTTAATACATATCTCTACAGAAGAATACATACTAATTAGACTTTTAACTTTTAATAACCACAATTTTCAATGCAAACCTAGGAAGCAAGAAATATTAAACTTTCTGTCATATATCAATATTTTATTTATCAAAGTTTATCCCATTTTAAAAATTCAACATATGATTTTTAAAATGGCAAAAAAACAAAACAAATAAAAAAACAGAACACAACAAAAAACCAAAATGATACACACTCAAAGAC
>NW_007780529.1:0-282 GCF_000696425.1 Galeopterus variegatus
TGAAATCCCTTGCCACAATGACTAAACACCATTAAGATAAGAATGAAATTGAAATGCCCAAAATGATACAAAAGATCAATGAATCAAAAGGTTGGTTTTTTGAAAAGATAAATGAAATTGCCATACCATTAGCATGGCTAACAAAAGAAGAAGAGAGAAGACCCAAATAAAAAAAGTAGAAATGTAAAAGGTGATATTACAACTGGTATCTCAGAAATACAAGAAATCATTACTGACCACTACAAACAACTATGTGCCAACAAATTTGAACATCTGGAGGAA
>NW_007780529.1:2362-3082 GCF_000696425.1 Galeopterus variegatus
CTATGAAAAATGGTATGGAGGTTGCTCCCCCAGTTGCAGATAGATCTACCATATGACCCAGATATCCCATTGTTGGGAATATACCCATAGGAATGAAAATCATCAAGTCGAAGGTATACCTGTTCTCCAATGTTCATTGTGGCACTATTTACAATAGCTAAGAGTTGGAACCAGCACAAATGTCCATCATCAGATGAGTGATAAGAAAACAGTGGTATATCTACACAATGGAATACTACACTGCTATAAAAAAAAGAATGAAATACTGCCATTTGCAACAACATGGATGGACTTAGAATTGTATTAAGTGAAACAAGTCAGGCACAGAAAGAGAAATATCACATGTTCTCACTTATTTTGGGGCATTAAAAATAAATAAATAAATACACAAACAACCTGGGGGTGGGGGGAGGGAAGAATGCACAACAATCACAATTCCTTGAAGTTGATACGACAAGTGAACTGATATGAGGTTGTTGGGAGAGAGGGGAGAGAGGGAGATGGGAGGAAGGTTTCGATAATAATCAACCACATTGTATATTCATAAAATTAAATTAAATTAAAAAAATAAGTATATAAAAAGTGAGAAAATCAAATTATATATGTTTTTCTAAAAATAAACCATTAATATCAAAAGTACAATGATACAATGTTAGAACTTGCTCTCCTATTTTGGAATGCCATATTTCCTGAAAACACTTAACTGTTCTTAATGAAAAT
>NW_007780530.1:0-1430 GCF_000696425.1 Galeopterus variegatus
AAATAAAATAAAATAAAATAGGTCCTTTAAGTAGTTAGCTCCCAGTACAAATAACTATTTATATAAAGACTGGGAAGGAATTCTGCAGGGTGCCCTGTGTGCTCACGTTAAAAGTCAGCTGAAGTTTCATGAGAAATGAAGATAAAGCATCTGAAGAATTAAGCTGTGGGCTGGTGGGATCTCTGTCCACCTGGACTGCGGGTGTTGACCCATGCTTGACATTGGCCCAGCTTGGAAATTCAGTAGACCCCAGGACTGTTTGGAAGAAGAAAACATCACCTTCCATGCATCAGCAGATTTGGGCCACCAGTGGAAAAGTGCTTTGTAGTTCTACTTTTCCCCCAGTACTTAGGAATATGTAAACTATAGCTGTACCCTTTTGATGAGACAGATCTCTTGCATTTATCATTCCCTTATCCCTTTTTGCTTTTAATTTTTAACCTTTAGATTGTAAAATACAGGAATTAATTTCCAAGTAATTGCTACAGAGTGGAAACCTACTTTTTCCTTTGTGCTAAGGGAATGATCAAAGACTTCAGAAAGAGGGGGTGGAGACAGGGGGAGCGCAAGGGTGTCTTCAAGGATTTTTTCAGCCATATTAACCTGGGGGTAAGTCCAGTGTGACAGACAACAGCTGGGGATCTTTTGGAACTTGGAGGAGGAAGAAAGCACTTGGGAGTAATGGGTTTTCTTGGGCTTAATTGGTAGAGAGGTGCCTGAACTGGACACTCTTCTCTAAGTCTTTACTGTGGTTCTTTTTTTTTTTTTTTTTTTTTTTTTTTGTCAGCTGTCTGGTTGAGAAACCAGACATCGAACCCTGGACCTTGGTGTTATCAGCACCATGCTCTAACCAACTTACCTAACTGGCCTGTACTGTGGTTCTTAATGAGGAACCTAGCATCTTCTGCTGGGGAAGGCCAGCGATGTGGGAACTAGTGGATCCTGGTCCAGGAGCCTTGCCTTCACTAGTTCACTGAGAGCTGGTGCTCTCAGCTTTCCCTCTAGGCAAGTCTAATTCTGAGGTCAGGTTTGGCAGGCTTCCTTGTCCTTGTCCTGCTCAGCATTGTTGGCCTGGGCCATCATTTTACTACCTGGTCATAGAGTGGCTGTAGCTTTGCAGAGCAGGGATTCCGAGAGTCTGCAAGAATGTCTTTTGGCTGTTTAGCTCCAGGCTTTGGAAGTACACCCCAAAACCTACCGGTTTATGATTATTCTGAATTTGCAGCTGTGACAAGGCTGAAGCAGGTAAAAGGGCTATTTAGAGCCATCTGTGGAAGGAAAGGAATTCTGCCAGCAGGAAAATCTGAGCAAAGAAGTGGGTGCTAGTTTTGTCTTGTTCTTTTGTTTATGTATGTATGTATGTATTTTACAGCTGTCTGGTACAGGGATCTGAACCCTTAACCTTGGTGTTATCAGCACCATGCTCTAAC
>NW_007780530.1:1987-3082 GCF_000696425.1 Galeopterus variegatus
CAGCTGTCTGGTACAGGGATCTGAACCCTTAACCTTGGTGTTATCAGCACCATGCTCTAACCAATGAACTAACCAGCCAGCCCCCGGTGTTGTCCTTTTATAAATAAGGTGTGTTAATCTGGCAGTTTTTGGCATTGATGAAATTTTCTCGATGGTTGAGTCTTAAGAATGTGGCCAAAAACAAGAGTGTGGCTAAAAGCAGGTCATAACTTTAAACACTGAAGGTTGAAGTATTTTCCTAGATAAACACTCAGTATAATGGCACCTTACAGTGAATGTGTAAGAACTCTCATTCACAAGGGACTGGGCCACCCCTGTTTGGCCCCTGAAGCATTGGGCTCTGTGTCCCAGCCCTATATTATAGTGCTGCTGGCAGGGCCATGGGCTGCATGCAGCAAGGAGGCCTTGGGCGGGGTAGCTGGGGGTAGTAGCTAGGTCCACCCTTACATTTCATTTGAATCCTCTGTTTTGAAGTATGATTAGCCAATTAGATCAGTAAGGCCAGCAACTAGCATACTTTTTCTAAACTTAATTAATTGAAGCCAGATTAGCATACTAGTTTTGAGCTATGACACTTATTTTTAATATTTTGTAGTATAATGGAAAAAATATCAGAAAGCTTAGCTTTTACCTTCAAAGTATGAAATTAGATGATCATTGCCTTTATGCTTGGTAATCATTTAGGGGAATTAGTGGAAGCCCTTTCCCTGTCCTGTGCAGACATCTGCTCAATACTTCCTTGGTGCCAGGCATCTGTTGGGGAAGAGAGCAGCAGAGTAAATGCTGCTGAGATTCCTGCAATAGGCCTCTTCTTCCTCCTTTCCTCTCAGGGCAGCCCTCTGTGTCCAGCCTTGACCTCAACAGACATTGATCATCCTGCCCCTACAGTGTAGACCCATTCTGTACCTTTGTACTGAGTTGGGGAGTTAGGATAGCCAGGGGGAGTTTGGGGAGTCAGAAAGGAACTTTAATTTCAAGTAAGCATCTACTTGGAAAATGCATGTTTATAATGTATCAGTATAAGTATTTAGTTTATTACCACTTCTGTTTCATGATTTAGTAATCTATGTAAATCTTTTTTTTTTTTTTTTTTTT
>NW_007780531.1:0-3082 GCF_000696425.1 Galeopterus variegatus
ACTCTTGCAGTAGGGCAGTCAAGAGATAACGTTGGAAATGAGAATGGGAGGGAAGTGACAGGTACAAGAAACATGGCAGAGGTGGCTTCCACAGGATTGTTTGAATGTGCTGAACAGAGGGAGGAAAGCAGCAAAGCTCATCACCAACCTTTCAACTCGAATGACTCAGAGAATGATGTGCTCCTTTTCATTGCTAACGTTTAAGAAAAGGAAAAGTCTAAGAAGGAATATGTTGAAGGGTTTCCTGTTGTACATATTGTATTCGAGATTCCAACAGGATGTTCAGGTGAGAGAGTCTAGTGCTGATTAGAAATGCAGGTCTGGAAGCTCAAACGAGAGGGTTCATCTCATGGTTGAAACTGTTCAAGTGGTTGATGTTGCTGAGTTGGGAGGAAGGATTCAAAAAGAAAGGAAGAGGGCCCAGGACAGGATTTGGGGGATTTTGGTGGTGGGCTGGAGTGGGAGCAATGGAGAGAAGAGGAATTGGTGAAAGAGGGAGAATTTAAGAACCTGCAGAATGTGCTGCATGGGAGCCCAGGCTGTGAAAATTTCAGGAAAGAAGGGAGAGCCCATTGTTAACTGCTGCAAAAGGCCTGGGACCATGAGCACTGAGGGCAGAAGACCATTGGTCTTCACTGTTTGAAATTCTTTCTGATTTTGTTGGTGTTAACTTTAGGGCAGAGCTTCGTAGGTTTTTGTAAGTTAATAGGTATTTATATTCTTGGTCCCGATGTTTATCTTTGCTTAGAAACCCATATCTGAAGTGTGCAAAATGTCTTCATTTCTTACTCTATAGCCAGTACGAGTCTGGTACATACTGGAATTTCGTGAAAGGAATGTCTAACATACAGCCCCTGTCAAGGTTCTTATTGGAATTTTGGCCTGAAACCCCCCTTCTGTCAATGCTGCTTGTCACCCATGCAGCCTCTGTTGCCTTTGCCACCTCAGTGTGCCCTTCCCAGAATTGTACATATGCCCCAGAGGCCAGTTGCCATTTCTGATAAAACATCAAAGGATAATCAGAGAATGAACGCAAGAAAGAAAGGGAGAAGGTGATAATACACATTGTTTTCCAGGCACCATACTAAATGCTTTGCCTTCATTATCTCGTTTAATCCTCATAATAATCCTGTGAAGTAAGTAGTATTATCCCCATTTTACAGATGAGGAAACTGAGATGCAAAGAGGTTAAGTGACTTGCCCAAGATCACACCACTAGTAAGTAAGCGTGAACCCAGATCTGTCTGACTTCAGAGCCACTGTTCTTTTTCGTGACATTGTACTGAGGCTCTGAGTTTGGAATACTAAACTTGCTGTACAGACCCAAGAGTCAGGGAAGCTCTGCCTCTCTTCCTGGGGGAAGCCAACTTTGGGTTGGGATGTATAAATGGTTGTACCAGTTGCTGATATGTGTATCATTTTTGCCTTAAGTTATTTTTAATTGTTTACTCACCTCTCTAAATCTTATTAAGAAGAACTTTATATAATTGGTGTTCTTTTATTGTCCACTAACAACAATTAAAGATTGGTTGCTTCTGGAGGTGGGGAAGGGTGGGGCAGGAGGCTGTTGTTTTCTGCTATGAGTCCTTCTATACTAACAGATTTTTTTATTATGTTACTTTGATTTTATAAAAAGTCCTCTAAAGATTAGTGATGAGATACAATAGCAAATACTGTGAATACACAAAAGAACACACTTTGTTTAGTTAATGACTGTGAGGTACATTCTTATAAAATCACAAAACTGACATTTTATGCATCTGTTCTTTTATTTGAAGGTTCGTAATGAGTTTTATAAGGACACACAGGGTGTGATACTGGTCTATGATGTTGGGCAGAGAGATTCTTTTGATGCCCTTGATGCATGGCTGGCAGAAATGAAGCAAGAGCTTGGACCTCATGGAAACATGGAAAATATTATATTTGTAGTGTGTGCCAACAAGGTAACCTCTTTGGAAATGGTACGCTCAACTTTCTAGGGGAAGAGTGGAGTTCTGAGTTCTGGGGAACAAATAAACAGAAGAGAAAAATTCCTTAATAACAGCCTTTCAAAACATGTGTCCCTAAGACAAAAACAAAAACCTGTTATATCAGGATTTTTATCCATTTTTTTTCTGGTGCCATACTTGGAGAAGGACGTTGGTGACTGAGCAGGAGAGATGGAGCCTAATAATCACACTCTGACCTGATTGGACGAAGGGCAGTAATTAGGTGAAATGTGGACTATGGAAAGGTATGAAAAGGCGACTGTGGCCTCTTGGCTATGGCAGATATGATGAAGCCAACTGTCACAGGGGCGAGTAGCAGCTGTTTTTCCAAGGGATGAAATGGCACTAGTCCTGTTGCCACAGAAAGTCAGTCTATATTAATGTCGTCCTTTTCTTTGTCTCTTTTGGTCCTCGTAATTTTATGCACTAGTGCTGGAGTTAAAAATAGTTTTTGCCTCAGTAAAGGATTGACAAAGACCTCACTGGGCTTATTCTAGTGGAACAAGGTTGGCATCTTCTCTCTGTCCCCCGACTTTCTATTTCAGATCGACTGTACCAAGCACCGCTATGTGGATGAAAGTGAAGGGCGTCTTTGGGCTGAAAGCAAAGGGTTTCTGTATTTTGAGACTTCAGCACAAACTGGAGAAGGAATTAATGAGATGTTCCAGGTAACCTAGCATTTTGTTGTTGTAGGGTGTGTATCAAGGCCAACCATGCCAACTTTTAATTTATGAGAAGTAAAAAAGTAATAGGAATTTCTAATTAGAATAAACTCTTTTCAAAGAAACTGGGGAGACAGAGAGTGAGAGTGAGTGTGTGTGTGTGTGTGTATAAGTGACCTGTCCATTGTCTGTTTTAGACCAGACCTGGTTTATCATCAAAGTTACAGATTTCTGGGTTTCAGACATACAGGAAACTTAATGTTACTATGGAGCCTAGAAATCTACATTTTCAAAAAGCTTTCCAGATAATTCTGATGATCAAATTTGACAACAGTCATTACACACTACTTAAGCAGAACAAAGATTTTCTTCAGAACTACCTTTGGTTAATGGTGTTACATTTGTATGCATAATCAAATGGAAACATGACTG
>NW_007780532.1:0-531 GCF_000696425.1 Galeopterus variegatus
GACGTCAGACTTAGTTTTAAAACCTGTAATAAGGGTTTCCTGCAAAGTCCTAGGTAAACTGGGACAAGTTGGTCACCCTGCCTAGTAGTAAGGGATGTAAAGTTCATTCTTGAAACACAAACCAATGAACTAAAAACAATGTTATGAAATGGTTTATTTATTAAAAGGATATTTTACAAATGTCTTGATAAGTAATTTTAACCCTTAATTAATATGTTTAGAATAATGATAAATTCATTCATTAAAACATTCTGGGTTTATTAATTGAAAATTTAAACTATCAGCCATCATTGAAATTTTATGTATTTCCAAGGAGCACACTGTTTCAAACCTGTCCCATGTATTTTTATTATTGTAATGTCTTGGCTCTGGCCCTTTGGTGGGTGCAGAATTGCTTACAAAAACATCCATGAAGCTGACTCTATAATTAGATATAGTTGATCATGTATAAATACAGAAGTAAGTAAATGATGTCTCTGGTATTTGATCTTTTTTTGGCTGTTGTCTAGGATGTATTTGGTCTTATTTTTT
>NW_007780532.1:2246-3082 GCF_000696425.1 Galeopterus variegatus
GAAGAGCTCGTTGGCCTTTTGGATGCCATCCTCAAGAAATACAGCTCTAGGTCAGTGTAGGGAAGGAGGGAGGGAGAGAACGTGGCAGCCCTCTGAATACCATACAGGCTCTGAGTGTTTTCCCATACTCTTAGGAAAATCTATGATGAAATAAATGTAAAGGAGAAATAGCTGTATCATGTCTTATACATATTAATTTATCAACAGGTATACATTAGGCACCTTTTTGGGCTTAGTTAACACCATGCTGGATTGATACTTCTCTGAGCAATAGTGAAAGACCAGGAATGAAGTAATCCATGAAAGGTGTATTGTAACCAATTTTGCTGCTTATGAAGGAGTACACACAAAAACAAGAGAATTGTATATAAAATAGTGTGACTTTTTTTTTTGACAACTGGCTGGTATAGGTGATCTGAACCGTTGACTTTGGTGTTATAACACTGCGTTCTAACCAGCTGAGGCAGCTGGCCAGCTCTAATGTGACTTTTTAACAAACCTCTATTCAAATAAATATTGTTCCTTTCAAAGTAATCATCTTGGTGAGTTATCTACTTGTTCCTCTGATATAGTCATTACTTGACATATGTTGGAAACTCCTTTATAATTGCTTTCAGAGACGGTGGCATATAGTTTTAGTTTTGTTTTAAAGTTCCTTACAGGTGGCTGGCTGGTTGGCTCAGTTGGTTAGAGCACCACTGTGTAAGACCATGGTCATGGGTTCAGATCCCTGCACCAACTACAAAAAAAAAAAAAGCCTTCTTAGAGGAGGCACGCATCTGCTTTTGAAGAAGGCATAGTTAAGTTTTTTTGGATAGCCCAGAAGTTATTTGGAG
>NW_007780533.1:0-959 GCF_000696425.1 Galeopterus variegatus
AAAAAAAATAAACAGTTCATTTATTATAAGGTCACAATCCCTACCCCGAAGGTTTATGGTATAAGGTGTATGTTAACACGGGTAAGTATAAATCAAGACATTCGTTCAATGATAAACATGATTTTAGTCATGGGAATGTATAGATGTATAAGTAGCCAATTAATAGTCTAGTTTGGAATAGTGCTAAGCAAACATAACAGTTTAATAAGTGCAATGATAAGAGATACAGGGATGATTTTAGGGGAAAACATAGGAGAATTTGCAATATTCTAGGGCAGTTGGAGATGTCCAGGTTCATGTGATAGCTCTCATGACTCTCAAGGAATGAGAAAATATTATTTAGGCAAATATGGTACGTAGAATGCCTCCCAAAAGATGTCCGTGTTTTAAACCTATGAATGTGTTATGTTTCATGGCAAAAGGAACTTTACAATGCAATTAAAATTATGGACCATAAGATAAACTTTAAGATAAGGGTTCGCTTTCATTCACATGATACAGGTGGACCTAATATAATCACATGAGCTGTAAAAAGCATAGGATTATCTCAGGCTGGAGACAGAAAAATCTGGCAGATATATCAGAGATTCAAAACATAAGAGGCACTTGACCACCACTACTTAAACGAGCCAAATGAAAAGCATGAGAAGTCGTGTGAATAGCTTCAGTAATGTGATTTGGAGTTGCCAGCCAATATCCAACAAGGAAATGGAAACCTCAGTCCTACAACCACAGAGAACTGAACTAAACAAACAGCCTAAATAAGCTTCTAATAAGATTCTTCCCCGAGGCTTTTAATAAGGAATGCAGCCCTGCCAAAACCCTGATGTCAGCCTTAAGAGACACTAAGCATTTAATGTTTCTGGATTTCTGACCTACAGAAACTGTAAAATAAGAGATTTTTTTTGTTGTTGTAAGCCGCAAAATGTGTGGTCACGGAGTCAATATAAAACTAATAC
>NW_007780533.1:2630-3082 GCF_000696425.1 Galeopterus variegatus
TTCCTATGCCACAAATTGTAGTAAGCACTGTCTAAGGGCTCATATTTTATTTTGGGATACTTATCTATAAAATGTTATTGTGTAACAGTTATAATTCACTTTCTTGGGATAGCAACAAAATCACATATTTATCAAGGGGATAATTATGAATATTTCCTCATCTGTGAAACAAAACATAGCAATCAGGTAAGACTACATAAATGGGTGTTTTCCATTGCTCTTGCAGTCATTAATTCAGACCTACCTGACCTCGATTTTTCTATGTCCACTTTTGGATTTGTTAGAAGTAGGAAAGTAAGAAAGAGTTCATTACTGTATATTTTTGAGAGTCCAGGGTGGAAGCACTTTCTAATGTAGGGTGGGGTAATAGTGCAGCGCCATAGAATCCTCAAGCTGTAGTGTGACATAAATATGTAGCATTAGGTGTGCTGGGTAGAACCTGACAGATTTAG
>NW_007780534.1:0-3082 GCF_000696425.1 Galeopterus variegatus
TGATGGGCCATAATAATCATATACATTGTATATTGACAAAATAAAAATTTTAAAAAAAGAGGAAGAACATGATATTATTAACCTCTTTCTTCCTTTCTTGAAGACATACAGAAATTAGTAACAAGAACCTAGGGAAATGTTCTCTATGAAAAATAGACACAATGCATTTTTGGACGAATGGAGCTGAGAAGAGAGGTACAGACTTGAAGTACCGATTGGAAAACTTTATCATTGGAATTGAAACATCTCAGAAAATGGATTGCAATGAACACACTCTCTGTCAACACTTGCAGGATCTCCTCAAAAGGATGCAGTAAGAAACACGTCAAACCCTCGATATCAACATTACCGAGAAGTCAATTGAAAACTGAATGAATGTCGTATTCAGCTTCACAAAGAAGAGAAGACAGAGAAAGTCACAGAAAGAAGAATTAATTGCCAAAAAGTTAGAAGGAAACGGATAAGTGACAATGGAAATTCAGAAAATGAACATACAGAATGAAGGAAATCAAAAGAAGAGAAGTTGGTGCTTTCTAAAATCTTTTTTCCTTACATCAATAAGTCCCTGCTTTTGTTTTTTTTTTTTTTTTAGCTCCCACCAATGAGTGAGAACATGTGGAATTTCTTTTTCTCTGCCTGACTCGTTTCACTCAGTATTATTCTTTCAAGGTCCATCCATGTTGTTGCAAATGGCAGTATTTCATTTGTTTTTATAGCTGAGTAGTGAATAATCATATACAGTGTATATTGACAAAATAAAAATTAAAAAAAAATAAATAAAAAATAAAATAAAAAAAAAATAAAAATTAATAAGCCCCTGCTCAAATTCATCACAAGGAAAAACAAGACAATTTGAAATGATGTCATGACTAAAAGGAGGCATCGATATACACATGTAGGTAAAAATATATGTTCGCATTCACAGGGAATGTTTGATACACGCAGTTGGAGAATGAGGACACTGGATCCCACATCCACGACCGATGTGGAAATCTAGTCCAAGTGGACTACAGAAATGAAATGTACTCAACAATATGAAAACTCAAGGAAGAAAAGACACATGAACATGTCTTAGACCTGCAGGTAGAAAAACACTTCCTACCTACCAACTAAAGCAATTATTCCTTCCAGAGAAGGATCACACCAAAATGTAATTTTACCATACAGTGTGTGTGTTTATGAATCTCCATGTCAATAAAAGTGAAAAATGAACTTACATGCCAGAGGAGGATATATAAATTCAGATACAAATAAAAACATTTGCATCAATTGGGAAAATATGGTACATGTCTCATTCTCTCTTCCTTTTTTTTTTGTCTTTGAAACAAAATGTGTGAAACCAAACATCATATTACCGAGGAAGCACCACCAACTGGAAAAATCATATGGCCATAAACATAAATGGCACATGAATATAGGAATTAATGTGCAACCTGGTTACTCTGGAGGAAAAGGCAAAGCTAGAACAAATCGGGTATCCTACATATAGTTCACCAGATGAAAACAACCTGTCTTAGGTGCGTTTGGAAAAGTACAAATGGTAAAATGACAATATTAGTGTCAACGAAACGAGGATGGGAATCCTTCTCGGCTTCTCTCCATTTGCTCCTAATTGCTACATTCTCATCTTCAGGCTCCTGTCACTAATTCTGTGAAACATTTCAGGGTTTTCACATTTTCTACTACATGCCGTTGTAGACAATTTTGCCACCTAATGGTCATTCAATAATTACTGGTGAGATGAAGGATGGAATAATTGACCGCAGACAGGTTGTACATCCCAGCCTTATGCTGTCCTCAACGTGCATCTCGGTTGGAGCCAAGGCTTGCCATATGACCTGGGCTTCACAATTGACATGCAGGTACGTGAAACAAAAGGCTGGGTTTTGTACTCTGTCCAGATGCTCTTTCCTCAGTCCTCTGCTTCTATTCCATTTTACCCACCTTATGCCCATCCTGCTCAAATAGAGCAACGGTTAAAAACTCGAGGATCCAGCACGAGCTGTCCACGACACCATCTAGTGCTAACAACTATAAGATCTTTCAAATGTTGCAATCTCTATCTGTCGATTGCCGAGCTACCAAGCCGATTCAGAAGGTGAAGGCCAGCCTTGACACACAAACGATACTAAAGCAGAGGAAGTAGGCACTTGGTGCCTGTTCTGTGCCCAGAATAGAGGACCCAGAATGGAGACACCAGAAGGAGAGCCCGTCATTGAAGTTTACTTGCCTTACAAAAACTCTGCATGGCAGGTGTGTGGGGAAAAGACTGCCCTCTTCAATTCACCATCTCAGCACAACGGAACTTTCAGCCCCATTCAAAGAAACCATTGTTCTCCTTCACATTCCACACACAAAAGAATTCCAGAAACATGGTACAAAGAACAAATCCAGGAATCATGCACGCGTACGTAAAAATGGTAAGGCGAGGACATTTCTAGGACGCCATAGGGGATGACGTGTACATGACCTTAAGACTGTCGTCCATTATACTACACAAGACACATCATCCGCACCTCACAAAACAGAGCACCTCACAAATGTCCAATGAGTAACAGGGAACGTTACTCAAACTCATCAGTCCAAGGGAACTTCAAAATGTATCCATATTGACATACTACTAACTACACACACGAACAGAACGGCTGGCATTCAAGTATACATGTATCAGGAATGGAGGACACGTAAGGCAGTGACAAATATAAGATGCAGGAACTCTTTCAGAGAGCTGTTTTGAACTCTCATCGAAGGTGGACCATATGCACAATTCAAAATGCCAAAATGTCACTCCAAGGAAATATCCCACAGAAATGCATGCACCTGAAGAACAATTGTAGACTGCCATACTCCCGGGAGCAATACTCCCAGAAGCCCCTGACGAGGGACGAATACCCATCAAGCATAGCAGGCATCAATACATCGCTGTCCCTTCCTACAAGGATATACTCTGGACCGATGGAAGTGAACAAACGATGGCTACAGGCACGAAGGACAATAAATTTCACACCCATAATTTGGAGCCAAATGGCAGTAAGTGGGTGGGTTGATTTCTGGGTGCTCTATTCTATTCCATTGATCAGTG
>NW_007780535.1:0-303 GCF_000696425.1 Galeopterus variegatus
AACATAAAAGGTGTTAGAAAGATTAAAACTAAATAGCAAATGTATATAATAGACTAAATACCCTAAATAAAAGACAAAATTCTTTTGCTGGATAAAATAATAATGGCAAAACAATCACAAAAATAAAGTACATGTTTCTTAGAAAAGATACGCTTTAATTTGAGGGTACAGAAGGATGAACATAAAAGAATGTAAATCTATACTATGAAAATAAACACTAAGTATGATGACAACAAGATGATTTAATTACGTTAACATAAATCCAGTTGCCATTGAGGTCAAAAGCTTTGCTAGAGGTAAAGA
>NW_007780535.1:2569-3082 GCF_000696425.1 Galeopterus variegatus
TGCTATGCTTCCATAAAATTATTATGCAGTCCCCATGCTGGCCAGCTGTCAAAAAAAAAAAAAATACAAAAACACAAAAACATAAATGTATAATAAAAATGATAAAAAATAAATAATAATTATAACTGGAAAGGTAACCTATCTACAATTATACTATTCAGATGTCCTGATTGTCCTAACATATACCTTTAAACTTGAAAAATTTTTAAAAATGCAAATGCCTAGAAAAATAACAAATTTCCATCCAATAAAAATAGAAATTTTTTTAAGAAATTGAACTGATAACCAAAATCTATTTTGTGCATGACCACCTCGACTACACAGACATAAAAGTCTTCAGGCCTAGTTTTACAGATAAATTTTACCGAATCCCCCAAATTTTGGAACTGCTTCAAATAGTAGAAAGGAGAAATAGCCAACCCCTCTGTGATTCATTTTATTAGTCTAGCAACACTTTGAAAGCAAAATTGGACAAAGAAAATCAAGAAAAGAAAATATAGACCAAACTTATCT
>NW_007780536.1:0-813 GCF_000696425.1 Galeopterus variegatus
TATTTGAAATCTTTGAAGAACTACAGGGTTTTTTTTAAGTGAATTAAAAGTAACTCTTGAGCATCTTTTTTTTCCGGAACACGCTTGTTTTTCTCCATAGCTTTTTCTGCAGCTGTCTGTGAGGCATGTGACAAATACTTAGCATGAAGAAGCAATGTCACACACACTCACACACGTATGACACTCGAGCTCGACAAATGTTATTCTCAATGTCTGGGGCGGGACACCTTTCAGGCCTTCATTATCAGGGAAGTGTTTCTAGTGCTCTGTTGAACAGATTTTTTTTTAAACCCAGGCAAAAGAGAACAAACCAGAAAGGTATTGTTCCCCTATAAGCCCCAGCGCCTTCCTACTTCACGTCCTTTCCTCTCTCAATCTCCTGTGTCAAGTAATGCTGCAGGTGGCAGGAGGCCTCCTGACTCTCCCTGCTGTCCCATGCCAACCGATAGTGACTTCCCTTGACGTCAGTCGTTCCTTCTCTGAGTGCTTGTCCTTGGGTTAATGACTAAGTAAGGGGCCAGGGGTCCTTTTGAATAAAACCTTTACAGTCCCACAGAAACTATTAACATAACCTACTTACTGGGCCTATCGATCTGCAGGACACCTCATTTTCAGGGTGTGGGCTTTTGAATCATCTTTCTTGGCTACTTCCCGGGAACAAGCATTCAGCAAACAGCAAGAAGGGGAGACTTAAGACAGGGATTTGATTACCTGTGACAGCACAGGGGCTCAGCCCTGAAGATCGGGCAGCACATTCCCGCTGTCCCAGCGTCCTTTCTGTTAGAAGTTGTGCCCTGTCATCCAAGGGTGAGT
>NW_007780536.1:2585-3082 GCF_000696425.1 Galeopterus variegatus
GATATTTTTCTAAATGGGAATTACTTTTCTGTCACATGTGAGCAATTGTTTTAATCATTTTCCTCAAGGGTACGTTATGCTAAAGTCAGCATGTTTGGGGGTAAAAGATGAGGTGGTGCTGTTGATCTCTCCCCTCGCTCCTCTCCTCTCTTCGCAGCCTCCCTTTCTCCTATCTGCTGCAGCATGTGAATTTATTCTGGCCAATGAATCAGTCGAGATGGGAATGTTAATTTGCTTGAGCAATGCTATGTCAAGATGGAAAAAAATGCCAATGCCGGCTTTTGGATTTCTACAATCCAAAGGCAGGAAAGCTGTGTTGTGGTCCCTGGATGTCCACGCAGTCCCGTCGCTGGACCCTCAGGTCACTCATGGGTTGTCAGATCTTTTCCGGCTCCCATGCCTCCCCTACCCCTCATGACTCTCAAATGATTTAAGAGCCTTTTTTTATCTGCTTCTAGCTCTTTCCCTGGGCTTTAAGTTGCTACTCTTAGAGCTGC
>NW_007780537.1:0-457 GCF_000696425.1 Galeopterus variegatus
GCTTTAATGGGCTAGCCTTTTCTAATGTTAGAAGTGTGCCCAGAATTTTAAATGGGGGTATTGTCTGGACCTTATCGGCTGACACCTGTAACCCTCATTTTGTCAAGCAGGAGAGAGTTAGGCTGAGTGCATGAGATAAGTCCGTGGGCGTTGGTACCCCAACTATTATGTCATCCATGTAAAGATAAAGAACTACATGTGGCAGCTGTTTTACAGGATTAAGCAACTGAGAAACAAACATTTGGCAAAATGAGGGAATATTAGCCATGCACAGGATTAAGCAACTGAGAAACAAACATTTGGCAAAATGAGGGACTATTAGCCATGACTTGGGGAAGCACCACCCACTCAAACCGCCGACCGGGACACTGAAAGTTTACGGAGGGGATAGAAAAAGCAAACTTTTCACAATCATTCAGGTGCAGTGGAATGGAGAAAAAGCAGTCCTTGATATCTA
>NW_007780537.1:2243-3082 GCF_000696425.1 Galeopterus variegatus
TGTCAAACTTAGACTGGCACTCACGCTTCCAATGAAGCCCTTTACCGCATCTAGGGCATGGAATAGAAGGAAGGTTTTTATTTTTCTGGTTGGGACAGTCCCTTTTGAAATGACCTGGTTCCCCACAGCCATAACATTGACCCCTATAGGAGGGTTGGCTGGGCTCTCCTTAGGGATCCTGACACTAAGAGCCTGGGTCATAGCACTTGCAAGGTTTTCTGCTTGAGCTTGTACAGAGGAAGTTAAGGCCCTGGTTTGTTGTTGGTAGCTTCCAACGTGTCTACTGACAATGACCCAGTTTTCCATAGAATGATCTTGGAGCCTGGCATAGGCAAGCTTGTGGTCGGCAGTCATGCTGTCCCACACTAGCATTTTTACAAACTGGTCCCAGAGAGGACCTGGGGGAAACTTTCTCTGTATACTGTGTTCCACCCGAACTATGAAAGAGGGTAGGTCCTCAGAGGGTCGCTGGGTGACCCCGGCCATTGCGGGCTCATTGGGCCCTTCAGCCAACTTTTTCCATGCAGCTAATGCTGTTGCCATAACCTGGTCCTGGTAGGGGGCTGGGATAGCAGCCTGTTGGATTCCAGTTCTAAATTGATCTGCTGTTCCAGACAGTATACCGAAGCTGATAGGGATGGGTGGGTTGGCTGCTTGGTTTATCTCTGCCTGCACATGGCACTGTTCCTTAAAGAAAGCACAGAATTTGATAAACAGATTTGGAGGGAGGACGGCCTTACAGAGCATTTTCCAATCTTGGGTCGTACAGGATTGATGCGCTAAGCCATGGAGGATGGGTTCTGCCCATGGGGTATTGGGCCCATCCTCTGCAACAGCCT
>NW_007780538.1:0-3082 GCF_000696425.1 Galeopterus variegatus
GTCCATCAGCAGCCCTTTCAATTTGGCTCCTGTGTCCTTTCAACAAATGCCAATCATTTTTTAAATTTCTTCTTTATTTCGTGGCACCAAAAGATGTTTCAGGCTTATGAAGTTTTTGAATCAGCCATTTCTCTGAAAAGTCCTTTTGCTTTTTATTGAAGAATGATATTTACTTTGGGGTTATCTTTTTTTTTTTTTTTTTCCTTTTTGTCCTTTTTCGTGACTGGTAACGGGATCACAATCCTCAGTGTCGCACCCGTACCGCGACCGGCAACAGGATCACAACCCTTGGTGTCGCGCCCACACCGTGCTCAACCAGTGAGCGGACTGGTCTCTATATGGGATCCGAACCCTCGGCGGGAGCACCGCCACACTCTACCGAGTGCGCCACCGGGCCGGCCCCAGGGGTTATCTTTTTTTATTTTTATTTTTGGCCGCTGGCTGGTAGAGGGATCTGAACCCCTGACCTTGGTGTTATAAGGCTGTGCTCTAACCAACTGAGCTGACCAGCCAGCTGAATGATATTTAGAATCTAATATCTGAGTGTTAGGGATGCTCATGGTTACTAAAGGGTCATTGTTTTTAGACCCTCTCAGTAGACAGATTTAGGAAATACATACTCTCTATCAGTTCCCTCCCTCCAAAGGCCACCAGGAACACATCTGTAGTTGAATGAGTTGTTATTGTTCATTGCAATGCGGGAGGCTGCATGCTGTGGAGAGTCATGGGGTGTTATAGCAAGAAGTTGTTAGACAGAAAAAAAAATTACAGTATTTGGGCCCATGTTAGATGATTTGGGGAAAAGGTTAAGGAAGCGGGGCTTTGCTCTGGAATGGATGATGTCATGAGTAGGGTAATTCTCTGATTGGGAATCTTAATGAATTTTATTTAGATCGTATAACTTCGTATAATGTATGCTATACGAAGTTATTACGACCCAGATATATAAAGCAAATACTATTAGACCTGTTTGCACAGTACTCTTGTTTTTGCCTGAGATTAAACAGGCAAAATGTTACAAAGTGTGTTGTGTGTATGTGTCACTTCAAGATTCTTGGATGCCATGAGACAGTCTGTCAGAGTGGCCGTGTCTGGTGTTGATGTTCTGTGAGATCATTTATATTCAACATGAGGACGTCAAGGCCTAGCTATAAATGCCATCCAGTTCCTGGATGTCAAAAGCCACTTTTCTCTTTTTCAGTATATACACACCCATATCTATCATTTATCTATCCATCCATGAGAGAATCATTGTTGACACTTTAGCAAATGTCCTTTTAGACTTATTTTCTAAAACAAATAAAAAAATTCAAGAGATATATAGTTAACCATCTATTTTTATAGGAAAGAATTTTAGACGTTATTTTGTAACTTAATTTTTCTTTATAAATCATGTTTTATTTAAACAGAAATTGCTCTATTTAAATAAAATTAAATAAAATTAAACTGAAATTAAATTGCTTTTGAGAACTTCATGACATCCCTGGGGATTACTGATAATTGTAGGGTTTTGAAAATAGGTCTGGAACTCTCTAAATCAGAAGATTCCAGAGAATGGCTAAACAGTCTAGTGTCTTTGCTGACACTACCATTATAGCTCTGGTATTTTCAATTCAAAACACATGAATGAATAAAGTTTGAAAAGCAGTTGGGTCCTAATTTTTTTTTTAACCATTAAAAAAATCCCTGCCTTACTCCTGTCCCCAAAGACTCAGTGATTGAATCAGAGTCTCAGTAGGTGAAGCCAAAGAATTTAAACCCCAGGTGATTCTCATATACCCTAAGGTTTGAGAACCAGCAATTTAGGTTAGATGTGAAGTTTGCTCTGTTTACATGATATCCAGTTACCTCTAAGTATTTGGCCCCTTCTCTGTCAGTTCAACTGAAACAAGCCTCATATCTGATCACTGAGAAATTAGTTAGGAAAACCTTGGATGGATGTACAGTTGTGAAGGCAGTATCATGAAATGGAGCCAACACCAAGACAGGTATGGTGACTGGCAGAGTCCAGTACACAAACTGGATCAAAAGAGTAGAGAAGTTAATTATAGCTATAATCCTAAGTTATTGTTAATACCAGAAACAGTTCAAGGATGGCAACCCTGAAGAATCTAGATGTTAAGAGGGTGCAGTGCCTATTATTTGCAGCCATGGGAAAAGCCAGCCTAGGAAGCAGATAGGTCAACTACATTTATTAACAAATAGGAATTGTGCCCTGAGACATCCCAGGCCTGGAGTGATCAAGACAGACAGAATCCTTGCCCTCAAGGAGCTGACCTTCTGGTGGAGAGATATTAGGAAAGGTGGCCCTCAGTACTCTGGAGTGATACCAGGCAGCCAGATCCCGGTGAAGAGATGGGGGATGGTTTTGGGGGTTGCACAAGATAGGATGTAGAAACAAGCTTGAAGGAAGGACAGTCTATATACATTTTCTATTACTTTTGAACATTTTGTTTCAGCTTCATTCAATATGAAAACACAGGAGAAACTGAACTCGTTTTGAGAGTAAAGAACCCAGCCAGACCTCATTCATTTGGATTTTATTAGCTGGAATTTGTAATAATTTTGAGAGTGGCTTAGCTGAAGTTTATCTAAGTTCATCTATGAAAGAAAAACCAAAAAAATTCCCAAATGGATTTTATAAACTGGAATAAACATGCCTTCAGACATATTCAAAGTTCTCTATTAGATAAAAGCAAGTGAAAAGCTAATTACATATCATTTGAGAGCTCTCCCTAAATTTGTTCCTAGTGACTTTAGTACGTAGGAGTAGTGATTTAACCTAATTTGTGGCTCAGGTATCTGAAAGTAATAGAGCTACATTTCTTTCTGAAGTGGCCTATAATTCTTCTCCCTAGTTCTTTCAGGTTAAGGTCTTTTCTCCCCTTTGTCCCTATCCCTTCTCGTCTCCTCCCTCTCCCCCAACCCCAACCCTTTCCTCTCCTCCCTGTTCCCTTCTTTCTTCCCTTCCTCTTATTCCCCCTTTCTTTTTCTTCTCTCTCCCTTTCTCCCACTCACCCTCTCTCTGCTTCTCTCACTTCTATTTCTAACCAGAAGTTGAGAGAAGTTTATATCTGATATA
>NW_007780539.1:0-556 GCF_000696425.1 Galeopterus variegatus
AGATGGAAAAAGTTATCCAGACATTTATATGGAATAACAAAAGACCACACATAGCCAAAGCCATACTGAGCAAAATAAATAAAGCTGGAGGCAAAACACTACCTGACTTTAAACTATATTACAAAGCTATAATAACTAAAACAGCATGGTGCTGGCATAAAAAGACACAAAGATCAATGGAATAGAATAGAGAACCCAGAAATTAACCCATATGCCTACAGTCATGTGATCTTTGACAAAGGCAGCAAGTCTACATACTGGGGAAGAGACTGCCTTTTCAACAAATGGTGTTGGGAAAACTGGATACTCATATGTAGGAGAATGAAGCTAGACCCGTACCTCTCACCATGTACCAAAATCAACTCAAAATGTATTAAAGAATTAAATATACATTCTGAAACAATAAAACTCCTTAAAGAAAGCATAGGGGAAACACTCCAGGAAGTAGGAGTGGGTACAGACTTCATGAATAGGACCCCAAAAGCACTGGCAACGAAAGGAAAAATAAACAAATGGGATTATATCAAATTAAAAAGCTTCTGTACAGCAAAAGAAA
>NW_007780539.1:1358-3082 GCF_000696425.1 Galeopterus variegatus
CAGAAAATGCAAATCAAGACCATTTTGAAATCTCATCTCACTCCAGTTAGGATGGCTAATATCCAAAAGACTGAGAATGATAAGTGCTGACAAGGTTGCAGAGAAAAAGGAACTCTCATACACTGTTCGTGGGGCTGCAAAATGGTGCAGCCTTTATGGAAAATGGTATGGGGGTTCCTCAAACAATTACAGATAGATCTACCACATGACCCAGCTATTCCACTGCTGGGAATATACCCAGAGGAATGGAAATCATCATGCCAAAGGGATACCTGTACTCCAATGTTTAATCACAGCTCTATTAACAATAGCCAAGAGTTGGAACCAGCCCAAATGTCCATCATCAGATGAGTGGATAAGGAAACTGTGGTATATCTACACAATGGAATACTACTCTGCTATAAAAAAGATCGAAATACTACCATTAGCAACAACATGGATGGACTTAGGGAAAATTATATTAAGTGAAACAAGTCAGGCACAGAAAGAGAAATACCACGTGTTCTCCCTTATTTGTGAGAGCTAAAAATTAATTAATTAATTAATTAATTAAACACGCAAACAAATAAAGGGGGGGAAGAAGACACATCAATCACAAAAATTCCTTGAACTTTTTAAATCAAGTGAACACATATGACGTGGAGGGGTGGGGGTGGAGATGAACGGGTAAAGGAGCATGAAAAATCAACTGCAATGTATATTGAGAAGTAAAATAAAATTTAAAAATAATAAAATTTTAAAAATTAAAAGAATTAAAAAAATAAAAGAGGGTTAGGACTGATACAGGGCAGGTGGGACAGGATCCTGGAGTGGCTGATACAGTTCTGTTTCCTGGCCCGATTAGTGGTTACATGGGTGTTTGATTTATGATTATTCACTAAGATGTACACTTGGCCCCTGGTCTTTCTCCTACCCTTGTGTCTTCTCCTGTCACTTTAAATACCCCACCCCCACTTCTCTGATGAGAGCCTCTGAACTCTCTCTCACTAAAACTTTCCTGTTTCCCTCCCACCTATTGCTCAAATGTAGCGGTAATATTCCCCCTTGACTGAGCTTCACAGAACATGGTTTGTAAGTCTTTGGTGGCACATGTATCTCAGATGTTTGGGGCTCCCTCATCTCCTCTTTGGGGTGGGGGGAAAGCTGGTTCATCCCCATAGGTATACAGAGTAAGGACTCAAGACTCTTTGCTGAATAAAACAAATAAACAAACAAACAACAACAACAACAAAACTAATAAATTAAAAATTAGGTGAGAATTTTGAATCCCCTGGGTTTACCCTATCACAAGATCCCTATTCTCAGCCCTCAACCCATCCTTACTCACTCCTTTGCCTTATCTGCATCCGATGTACAGACCCTGCAGGCTCACCTGGGCTTGAGTATAGGCTCTTTGTCCTGACTCTGCCTCTTATTAGTCTTGTAACTAGTAACCTTTTACTTTACTTACATTACTTAACCTCTCTGAGCCTCAGTTTTCTCACCTGAGGGTAATCCTACTAATAGAACGATGAAATACTGCGTATAGAGTATTTAACCCAGTACCTGACACAAAGTAAGAACTCAACACATGGTTGATATTATAAATATTGCCGTTAACTACTAATATCATTAATCGGAAAGGTATGTCAATCATCAGGCACTGATAGTCCAGCCAAGTGAACTGAAAAAAATAAAACCTGGTAAAAGACATATTTACACAATGCTAAACAAACTGTGGGAAG
>NW_007780540.1:0-3082 GCF_000696425.1 Galeopterus variegatus
CATGTAAACAAAAGCTCTTTGAGACTTTCAACGATTTGTAAGAGTATAAAGAGGTCTTGAGGTTAAAAATGTTGAGAAATGCTGCTCTAGTAAAGTGTCCATAAAGAGAGGAAAAAAGTGAGCAATTTCATTGACCAATGTAGGAATGAAAGGATAAGAAATCACAAAAATTTTCACTATATCTTTGTATTGCTAACAACCAGCTCAAGGAAAGACCACACCAACCATGACTATCAAAACTTTCTGCTCCAGCAACCATCATCAACTAACAACTTCCCTGTAGATTTATTACTTCAAATTCCTGAGAGATCAAGCCTATTTGTCTCAGCTAACAGTTTTAATTTCTGGACTTTCTGGAAAGATTCCTCCATCTGAAAGTCTGCCATGTGTCACTGGTCAGCCTGTGGATGGGCCATCCCTGAGTGATTCAGTCATTGTCCACTCTAGAGGAAAGAGCAGTCTAACACTGTTTTGGAGAGCAGAGGACTTTGAGTGAGGCCAATTAAAGCCGGAAGGAAACATCAAATGTAAGAAGAAAATGGAGTTATACGTCCAGCAACTCTGCTTCTTAGCCTAATGCCCCAGAAACATGACAAGTTATTATGACTTAGACCAGGCTTACAAAATTAATGCTAAGACTCAGAATAAGATCCCAGTCCCAACTTGCCTTCTAGAAACTTTACAGTTAGTTCGTCTTTTTATATCTTTTTCAGTCTTTGATGCATGAAGGATCATCCCCTACCACTGCCCACCCCAGCATCCACCAGCCCTGCCACATGTTGACTCTAAACCACCCACCTAAATCCACTTAGAATTGTGCTACTCTTTATGTAGAAATGAGCAGCCATTGCATTCCTTTTTCCAGCATAACTAGCTAGAAGAAAGAGGATAAAGAAATCCAGGACATTCTAAGGCTACAAAATGTTGAGGCTGTGCAGAATAAAGCCCAATACTTTCTCCCAGCTCCTTTCTTCCAGAGACATTTTGACCTACACTCTTCTTCTTCCTTCTTGGCTATCTTCTTATGGATAACTTGGGCTCTCTCCATGGGATGCTGAAGAGAAGACACATGGATCTACTGACAAATTAATATTGTTAAAGTAAAATGTATTAGTTAGCAAGCTTGTTAGTTCCCCCTTTTCAGGAAAAAAAAAAACGTATAGTATCCAAATTGTTTCCCCAAGAGCTTTAGAAGCACCGTTGACTGGCAGCACAGAGAAAGCTACAGTCAATGCAAACCTTTTCAATAATTGACAGCCCATGCCACAGTGATTGGGAGAGGGGACTGGAGTGTTTAACCCTCAAAAGTCTCTTTCCCTTTCATCCACTCCTTACTCAAAACATAAAATTGCTTCGATTTGATACTAAGGCTTGCCAAGGCAAAATAAAAATAAAATAAAATAAATTTTCAAAAGAGTACTAGCTCTTTAAATACCCTTGTGACAGAAAAGCTGCTTCAGATTGTGGGGTTGGAAGAATGATCAGCCTCTGCCGGCCACCCAGCAATCAAAAGCAGTGATCAGCAGCCAAAACACACATCCTGACACCCTGATTTTTGGAGGGCAAGGTACTTATTGTCCACTCTGGCACCAGCAAGCTGCACCATCATCACGGGCTGCCTGCCATGCTGGTGGGGGTGGCTGCTGTGAGAGACATGGATATTCGGGGGCCAGTCTCGGCCGCTGCCATGTGAGCACTTGCTGAGCTTGCTTAGGCCTCCTGCAGCTGTGGTGCTGGTTGAAGAGGGAGCTGCCTGCCACGAGGCCACCAGGCCCTTGGATTAAATGTAATGCCAGATATTTACATCTCCTTCATCTAAGCTATGTCCATCCAACAAGCCATAAGGCCATAATGGGGTGTCCCAGCCTTTTTGAGAGGTGAACATTGTTGAATAAAAGTGGCTGACAGAAGTGGGAGGATGGACAAGTGCACACTACAGTGGGACAGGATGCTGGAATGGAGCAGAGGACAGAGAGAGTGACAAAACAAGGGGAGTGGCACACCCCTGAGAAAAAGACAGGGACGACTGGTGGCAAGTCAACCAGGTGAGAATCCCCAGGCATTCTATGACCAGCACAGGAAGTTAAGGAGGTCGTCTGCAAAGCTCTAATGCTACCTGTTATACAGGCGGCTGGACTGCCACGTAATTCTGTGAAAACGACGCAGAGTCTCCACCTTCAGAGACCACAGAGGATGAGAACAAACTGCCTGAGCTTTTAAGCTTTGGAGAGCCATCTGTCCAAGGATCAGGTCTTACTCATGAAGACAATCAGAATTTTGGACCCCGTTATAATCCAAGTCAGACTCTCAACCTAAGCCTGGACCTGATCCATAATAATGCAAAGTTTAACAATGACTCACAAGCTCCTAAACTTTCCAGCCAGAATAGGACATGTATATTGATCACTTTCCCAGTTCAGAATTCTTGGACATAGAGAAATTCTGAATCTGGTGATGAGCTTAGCAGCAGCTCCACTGGACAGATAAGGGTAACTACACCTCCAAATCAAGGAAGGCAGATTCTCCCGTCTACACTAACCTGCCAGAACTGAAAATATCCCAGTCTGCTCTGCCCCCACTTCCTGGGAGCCCAGCAATTCAGATTAATGGAGAATGGGAAACTCATAAAGACAGTTCAGGGTATTGTTATTGGTCTAACAGATGAACACAGGAAAGAACTTGGAAACCACCTTATTGGACTCAGGATAAGCAAAGGACATCAAGCGTGGCTGAAGCACGTTGACGATCAAGGCAACGTTACTACAGTGCAGATATATCTTGGTCAGAATGGGAATTGCCAGAGTACAGTGCTTCATCCCAGCAGCAAAGAGGAATAACTAAAAGTAGGAGTCTGGACAGAGGGCTGCCAGAACCAATGGGATTAACAGAGTGGAGACGTGTAACCACTGTATTGAACGCCAATGACAAGGAACTGTTTATTGATGATTTACTTAATCAATTAACCAATTAGTGAATAAACTTATTATAAAGTGGCTTCCCTAAAACCTCATTCTTGTCATAGAAAACATACCAATTTAAATTTGCTTTCATTTAAAAATACCCTTAAGAAAGATAATACTAT
>NW_007780541.1:0-1660 GCF_000696425.1 Galeopterus variegatus
TGAGGCACAGAGACACCAAAACTGGGGAGCCACTGGGCCATCAGGGCCTTGAAGGGCTCCTCTGAACCCCTAATGACACCCAGCATTATGTCCCATCATTGGACAATGTCTCCTCCTTGGACAACAGATATTTCATTGATCAATATGTAAACAAATGGGTGAATAGAAGGAACGATTAATCTAACAGAGGGTGGCCAGGAGACATGGAGCCATTCCCCATCAATAAATAATTACTGATGCCCTCTTATGTGCAGGGCACCATGATAGACCCTGGGAATGAGATGAATGACGAGGGACAGTCCTGTCCTCATGGAGCTAGTCCAGGTCACAGAAACAGATGGAGGGGGGGTCAAGTAGCAATTATGACATGCTGTGTTTGGTGGCTGTGATACAGATAAGAATGGGGGCCTGGGGACACTGATGAGGGGCTCCTAACCCAGTTGTGGCAGCTCAGGAAGAGCATCCCAGAAGAGACCAATGCCTGTGCCTAGTCCCAAAAGGTAAGAAGTGACACCAGCAAGGAAAAGGGAGGAGCGAAGCATGAGGACCAGGGAAATCGCTGATGCAGCGGGGCTGGGTCAGACCGGACTGTGATAACTCTGACACCTGCTTCAGAAGGGCCTGTCTTTCCAGCCTTAAGATGTGACATAGCAGTTGCTTTAACAGGTGGAGCTGCACAGCACTGTTAGTGTTCTCGAGCCATTTTTACCAAAGAACTGATCCCTGGGTAAGGGAAAAAAAACACCTTCAGTTCTCTACAGAGCCAGTGACTGTGCACATCCGAGTAGACGCTGTCTGGAGCGGCCCAACAGGAGTGGAGTAGTTATCATTGTCCTGCGAATCATTTCAGTTCAACTTAAGACGGATGTAGAATTCTGAACAGAAATGCTTTTCTGTAGTTTTCCTTTCATCACATGCTTCTAATCCTCCAGTTGTATCAGCATGGATGCTCACAGCTGATACACTTGACAAGTCTCACTCTGGAAAATGCCGTCGTGAGTGTGTAGGGCTTTGGGTTTGAACTGGCTTGATGAGCTGAGACTAAGAGTCATTAGAAATGACAGTGCTAGGGGGGACATACAAGATCCTCTGTTTCAGGGAGTCTCGACTTGAGGGTTCATCAGCATCCCCTGGAAGGCTTGTTAAAACAACACAGATGGCTGGGCACCACCCAGTATGTCCGATTCTGTCTCTGCAGGGATTTAGGAATTTGCATTTGTAAAAAGTTCCCTGATGATGCTGATGCTGCAGGTCCAGGAACCACTCTTTGAGAACCACTGAACTACTCTAATTTTACTGAGGAAGATACAGAAACCCAGAGAATGTAAGTGACTTATGTAAGATTGCACAGGTCTTGGTGACTGAACCCAGATCTTAGGAGAATATAGTGAACGGGAAATTAAAAGCTATGAAGAGGTTTGGACCAAAGCTCTCTCTATGAGTGGCCTCATAGGTACATAGGAGACATCGGATCTGGTTCTTACAACCATCTTCCTTCCCGTTTCATCAGAGCCTGAGAAGTACCAGTAAGTCCTGGGTGGGGCTGCAACCACAGCAAAGGAGGCGGAGGCAGGCACTGAGCACCAGCCAAGCCCCACGTGTCCTTGCCAGTCAGATGCTAGTGCCACTTAACGCTCTATCTCCAAGCTCTCTGCACAGA
>NW_007780541.1:2781-3082 GCF_000696425.1 Galeopterus variegatus
CAAGAATGATGGCCACGGCAGTTGGAGTAGGACTTTCAAGGCTTTAAACAAATGGGGGGGGGAAGGGTGGAGCACTAAACAAAAGCAGCCCCAGGCCTGTTTGCCAGAGAGAAGGCTTAATGGGCTGGAGAGAAAGAGCAGGAAGTCTGTGCTTTCGCTCTCATTTGTCAGCTCACGGTGAAGAGCCTACAATGGACAGATTCTGGTCCCCCCCTTGTTTTGTTGTCTACCCCTCCCCCTTTTTTATGAGGGATTTGATGGGGGGAGACAAGGAAGTCATCGGATGGGGCCCTCACCATTG
>NW_007780542.1:0-665 GCF_000696425.1 Galeopterus variegatus
CACCAATCAAATTCAATCCAAAGAGGAATACCCCAAGGCACATCATAATTAAATTACAAAAAATCAAAGACAAAGAAAGAATACCAAAAGCAATAAGAAAAAAGAAACACATAACATACAATGGAGCCCCAACAAGGTTCTACAGACCAGGAGAGAGTGGAATGATATATTCACAGTGCTGAAGGAAAAAGTCTGTCAACTATGAATTCTGTATCCAGCAAAACTAAGCCTCAAATGTAAAGGAGAAATAAGGTCTTTTCCAGACAAACAAAACCTAAGGGTATTTGTCAACACAAGACATGCATTGCAAGAAATGCTAAAGAAGACAATGCTAAAGTGTACCAAGAAAACATTTTAAGTTACATAAATCACTAGTAAAGTAAGTACACAGACAATCTCAGAATTTTCCATGTTGTAAGGGTGGTAAACAAACCACTAATATCCTAGTATGAAGATTAAAGAACAACCTTAACAAGGTAATAATAAATGCAGCAACTCTTAAGAGATTGGCAATATTAAAAGATGAAAGTGGGGGGAGCAAATAAGTCAAAGTGCAGAGTTGGCTTTGGTTTTGTCTTTTTTCTTAGGTATCAAAGTTAAGTTATAAGTTAAGTTATGCTGTCAGTTTAAAATAACTTGTTTTAACTGTATTATGTTTTTTTGTA
>NW_007780542.1:6207-6575 GCF_000696425.1 Galeopterus variegatus
GCTCAAAATCACTAATCATCAGGGAAATGCAAATTAAAACCACAATGAGATATCATCTCACTCCATTTAGAACAGCTATTATTAAAAAAGACAGAAAATAACAAATGCTAGTGAGGATGCAGAAAAAAACTCTCCTACATTGTTGGTGAGAATGTAACTTGGTACAGCCATTGTGGAAAACAGTATGGAGGT
The DNA here is from genome assembly GCF_000696425.1 of Galeopterus variegatus. Lineage (NCBI taxonomy): Eukaryota > Metazoa > Chordata > Mammalia > Dermoptera > Cynocephalidae > Galeopterus > Galeopterus variegatus. The sequence continues at coordinate 6,400 of NW_007780542.1, forward strand.
TCCTCAGAGAACTAAAAGCAGAGCTACCTTGTGAACCAGCAATCCCACTACTAGGTATATACCCAAAGGTGATGAAATCCAAATATCAAAGAGACATCTGCACTCCTATATTCATTGCACCATTATTCACAATAGCCAAGAGATGAAATCAGCCTAAATGCCCATCAATGAATAAA
>NW_007780542.1:8714-9289 GCF_000696425.1 Galeopterus variegatus
TGTAGGAGGTAAAATCACAGAGAAACAAGAATGAGCTTTCCTTATTTTATTTCATATTTTTTCCCTATTAATAGAACTGTTTACAACACACTTGTGTTTATCCATTACTTTGCAATTGACAAAAGAACTCACCACTTCTGATGTTCCTGGGTGGATCAATTTTGAACAGTATTTATGAAGCCATCTGGGTTATGTGAACGTAGTTCACATGCATTTTCATGAGTCATGCAATACATTATGGCCTTGACTTTCAGCCTACTTCTTGGTTGTGGGAATTGAGCAAAACAGGACTGATAAAATATTTGTGCTAGTCACTTTTACTATATTTGAAACTGTGATGTCTTCCGTTTTACTATATTTGAAAATGTGATGTCTTCCTGATTCATCCCAAGGTTGCTTAGAAATGAAGGAGAAAGCTGTAAGCAAAGAGTTTAATTTACTGGTGAGCTGTCCTCACTGGACTTGGCAATGTTGAAGGCTCAATCAATATTCTGCAGGTCAGTAGGTATTACCCTGAGAAAACCTTGTAGCATATATCTGACTTCTGTCCACTCTGGTCACTAAGCGAGCAGAGC
>NW_007780543.1:0-745 GCF_000696425.1 Galeopterus variegatus
GTCCGTGTGACCTTGTCACTGAAATGTGTGAGGCACTTGAGATGATCCCCTAACATGCTCATGGGAGCAGGACATCTGGAGAAGGAAAACCAGTGAGACAACAGCAGGAAATCGTGTTCTACAGAGATGCGGGTATTTTACCACAACCACTGCACTGTCTGCATCAGAACACGTTAAAGGTAATCGTGAAAGAGCTCGCGAGCCCCAGAGGTGCAAGGAAACAGCATCCACTATGGCCCCGATGAAGACGGGGACACTTGCCAACCCAGTGTCCCTCCGGCACATGGCAGCAACAGAAGACCTCAGCAGCTGGCGGGAGCAGCAGCGGCTCAGACTGCGGGCAGGAGGGGTCTCACACATGTCACGCAAGGGAAGGACGCCAGGCTGGAAGGTGCCACGCAGTGGAGCTCCATGTCTAGGGCAGAAAACAGCAGGGTCGTGGCTCCCTGAGCCCATGGTGCAGAGCCTGGTAAGGCTGACCACTGTCAGAGAGCTGCCCTCTGTGGAAGCTCTGGCAAAGTCAGTAAGATGGGAGATCTTTGAGAAGTCGCTTGATTTCCCTCAGACCAAATGGTGAGGAAAGGTCCTTCCTCCAGCCCTGCTCTGTTGGTGGGAGCCGCATCAAGCCGCATCGGAGCCGCGATGCTGCGGGCCTGGTGGGCGCAGCCCCAGGGAGCATCCGGGACACACTGCCCCAAGGACGCACACACTGCCCCAAGGACGCACACACTCCCCCAAGGACGCA
>NW_007780543.1:2721-3081 GCF_000696425.1 Galeopterus variegatus
AACACAAATGCTCCTTGGCTCTGTCCCCTTTGGCTTTTCAAATGATCACCTTGTGAGGGGCTGTGACGTAGAGGAACCGTGCAGTGGTGACACGGCTCACAGTTCCCAGGTCCACCCTCAGAAGTGCACGGTTCTCTGTCCTTACGCTGCTGACCACACATCAGTGCAAACCCAGGGCTGTCCCAGCTTCCCTTGGGGCCTGTCAGATCTCCTGTGACTCAGTCCCTCTTACGGAAGAAACGTGGGGACTCGGGTAGAGTAGGTGACCTGCAGAGGGGTCCTGGCCGAGCAAGACACTTGGACTATGACAGGCTCTGATCTGGGATTAGATTAGCACAGAAACTTAATCCCCAGTTCTTC
>NW_007780544.1:0-3081 GCF_000696425.1 Galeopterus variegatus
AAAAAAAAAAAAAAACCTGAACTGCACAAAAAGCCTTCCCCAGGGAATCAGCAGCAAAGCAACAATTTAGCTCAACCACAGGGCTCAAGTGCTGGTCCCCACAGGAAGTTCCTCCATTTTAGAAGTGAGCAAAGGACAACAAATTAGTTCCACTGCAGAGTTTAAGTGGTAGGAACAGCAAATAATCCAACACAGAACTGAAAGAAAAAGTAAAATACCCACAGACCAGAGACAAAGTTTGAAACTAACCAGTAAATGTCTCACTTCACCAAAGAATACGTATACAACCTAGAAGGACTGGAAGCCCTGTGGGCCCCCCAAGCCAGGGAGGGCAGAGGGCCTGAGTCCTCAGCCATGGCCCCTGACACCCACAACCAGCCCAGTGATGACCACTGAGCTGCCGTAGGAAACACCCTGGGCTCCCAAGCTGGGGCAGTGGGGGGCCGAGGGCTTCAGCCACACCCCCCTGACATCTGCATTCAGCCCAGCAATTGCCAAGCCACCACTGGAAGCTCTCTAGTCTCCACTGCAGGAATGAGGAAGGTGCCATGGACCTCAACCATGCCCCCCCTCCTTCCTCTCTCTCCCTCCCACTCAACTGGTCCACAACCACTTAGAATGTAAAAACAGATGGAGCTATGGACCAACTCCTCCTCCCCCCACAACCAGGCACACTGCTGCTGCCCGCAGAGCTGGGGACCGACCCCTCCTCCCACAACCAGGCAAGGAGCATGCCAAAAACATCACTTATATGTGTGTGGCACAACACAGCCACCACAACAGCCACAGCTGCCGCGAAAGTGGCTAGACTCCACAACCACTGTGCAGATGGCCCACCAGCCACTGTAGTGTATTGACACAAGGAGAGTCACCAGCAGAGACCAAAGAAAAGAAGAGGATGTCTCTCTCCACTAGCAGAGCCCATTCCAGAATGACAGAAGAAGCAAATGCTCTATGATAATAGTGGAGGATCTGAACACACCTCTCTGAGCATTGGACAGATCATCTAGGCAACATATCAACAGAGTAACTATTACTCTTTCAGAAAGAGAGAAGAAATCTAGGGTTATCAGAGGGGGGAGTGGGAGGGAGAGAGGGATGGGGAGAGATTGGATAAGGGGCATAAAGAATAAGTACAATTTGTAATAATATACATGCTAATAATATTGATTTGATCAACATACATCAACTCTGAACCCCCAAAATATCTATAATCAATTATGATTCAATAAAAATAAAAATATAAAAAAATAAAAAATAAATAAAAATGGTTGAAATGATTAATTTTATATTATGTATATTTTTCCACAATAAAATATTATTTTAAGAGAAAAATCTCAGACAGGTTTCTAAAACCTGTCTCAGAAAGAGAAGTCAACACGTATAGAAGCTTAGAAGTACATGAGAACATGATGTACCCAAAGTATTAAAAGAAGTTTTGTACAGATGAAAGAAAGAGACTTAGGTACAGAGAAATAGCCTGGAGACTAGGGATCCAAGATGGCGACGGGTCTGGAGCGGGGTGCCAGAAGACAGCGTGAGCCTTAGAAGTGTGCGCTGTACCGCCAGAGTGCTATTTGTACTTCCAAAAGCAACAAAAAATGAATAAGTCTTTGATCAACTAATCTACAACTATAAAAAAGCAACTACAGATTCAAGGTTTAGGGCCGCCACAAAAGAAGATTCCTGAGAGCGCCCGAGCCGCGCTGCGGGACCGAGTGAGCAGCCCGAGGCGGCAGTGGCCAAAGACGGGGACGGCGATGACATGGAAACAGAGAGGGAGCAGCCCGGCCGGCCCAGCTCTGTGGGTGACCCCCAGCCCGGCCCTGCTTGAGGGGCAGACGCCTGTCCGGCTTCCACCTGCCACACCAGGCCAGTCACCGGCCCCAGGGCTGCCTCCATTTTCTTGGGTGGGGGCGGAGCCGGCCAGCTTGGCCAGGCCTGCCCTCTTTGCCCGGCTCGGCTCCTCACTGAGCCTTGCCACTTGCTTGCCCCAGCGTGGGGCCTCCCGGGGCCTGCGGGCCGGCCTCCCATCCCACTCCCCCTGCGGTTCTCTGGCGGGACTGGTGGCGTGGAGAGCCCCTGGCCAGCATCGGGAGGACAGGGAAGAGCGGGCCAGGCCGATTGTCACTCCACCGAACCCTGGGCTCCGGCCCCTGGTAAACTTCCTGTTACTGGGAGGCAGATACCATCTCTGCAGCCATCAGTTCGGAAAAACGCCAAACCAATTTCTGGTTAGGAAAAGTGTGGTCGGAGTGTTCCCGAGCTCGCTTGAACCTGCTGGAGAGCTGACTGCAGGCGGGCGCCAGAGGTCGGTCCTTGCCGGGGGGATTCAAAGAGGAACTGTGTGCTGCAGGCTCCTCCCCCGAGGAGCTCACGCCCTGGTGTGGGAGATAAGACAAGTACACAAATAACCGCAATACCAGGAGGAAGGTGATAAGTCCCGAGAAAGCCCTATTCAATGCCACAAAGGCACCCAAAGTGACCGGTCGCCTGCGCCTAGCAGAAACCTGAAAGTCTTCCTGGGCGGGGCGGTGCTGAGCAGGGGCTTGAAGGCCCGGCTGATAGACGACGGTTGCAGAAGACACGCCACAGCCCAATACAGTGCACAAAGAGTGGGGAGGCATCCGGCAAGGGAAGCGGAGACTCGGCAGAAAACACACACCCTGTGGGCCACCTCTGCAAGGTCCAACAGCCCCACCTAGTGCGCACGGAGCGGGGAGACGTCCGGATAGGGAAGCGGAGACTCGGCAGAAAATACACAACCTGTGGGGCCGCCACTGCGTGGTCCAGCAGCCAGGGCCGGAGCGCACGGAACAGAGAGAAGTTCTACACGGGAAGTGGAAGCTCAAAAGAGACCACACACCCTGCGGTGCCGTCCCATGATCCAGCAGCCCAGCAGAGTCCAAGCTGACCAGAGAGGAGGCTCCCCGGAGAGGCCCAAGACCTGAGGCAACCACACACACAAGACACTAGAGGCCAACTAAGCAGTCACAGAGGTAGCCATACCAAATTGACAAACACCTTAGTTAGTCAATAGGGTCAAACCTGTGCACTGTGAAACCCCCTGCCAAAATGAAT
>NW_007780545.1:0-831 GCF_000696425.1 Galeopterus variegatus
GATTATCTTCTGTGCTATTAACTTCCATACAATCCTGCTGGGGCAAAGCTCTCCTGCTCCAGGCGAGGGTGCCCAGAGAGGATGTCCCAGCTACAGTCCCCCACCACTCCCCAGAGTGTGCTGTCCTCATCGGCAAGACCAGTGAGGTAAACAAGTCAGCAGATCCCAGCCGTGCAGTGACTACCCAAGAATCATCAGGGGATTCTTGGAGTGGGCCTTGGGAAGATTCTGATTCCTAAGTCTAGAGTAAAGCCCAGAAATATACCAAATTCTGGGAATCCTTGGTTGGAGATCTCAGAGGTCAGGTCTGCTCTGTGTTTCTAGCATCTCCTGCCAATCCATCCTGCCTATGTTTTCACTCTGCATTGAAATCAGTGTTTACCTGGTGTTATGTGAAACTTCCTCCTCATTCTTTGATTCCTTCACCTGCAGCTCTGGCCAGCTGAGCTACTCTGTTTGGGGTGTTGACATCACACACTATGCAATTCAGATGACCTGTATTTGTTGAGTCTCTCAGTTGCCTCGAACACCTGATGGTGGTGACTGAGAAGGAAAGAAAATGAGGAACATTTATCTACCAGGTGGACAGGCCCTCGCCTCTCTCCATCTCTCTGCTCAGATTCCCACCCTCAACTGTTCACTCCAGGGGGAAGTTTCTGACCCAGTGGCCTGGAGCCTGTTTATACTGGTTCATGAGAACCAATGATGAACTTTTTCAGAAATTTTGCTAGCTGGTTGCTAAATCACAGTCACAATTAAAAATTAAATTATCTGGGCCGGCCCGGTGGCGCACTGCTACAGTGTGCCGCTTGGGAGCGTGGCGGCGCTCCC
>NW_007780545.1:2792-3081 GCF_000696425.1 Galeopterus variegatus
AAAGTGGTCTGTGGTCCTCATTGTATTGTCCCCAGTTTGCAGCCACAAGACCCAGCCTGCCGTCCCAGGAGAGCACCCCATGACGTTAGTTAATGAGAAGTCTTTTCTTCAAGCCCCTCCTCCACTGGGTGGCCTGGTTCTAGACGAACCTTTCAGCAGGATTCTCTTGGTAGTCCTACCCTCCACCCCGCAGCAGGGAACTTGACACTTGTGGGTGCTGCCTTGTTCTCTAGGTGTTTCGTGGGTATCTGTCCCACCTTCCCAATGACAGGAGGAGGGACAGACTGTT
>NW_007780546.1:0-468 GCF_000696425.1 Galeopterus variegatus
AAAGATCAAGTGAAACAGAATGTAGTCTTTAACTCACTACCAGCTATAGTTTTTAAAGTGAAATTGCTCTCTTATCGTCCTCTCTCACTTTAATGTTAGAGGACAACAGGGTCAGCTTCTAGTATTTATATAAGGCAGGAATTCAAATAGCTAACTCACAGAGAAAATGTGATTTCACTTTCTTTCAAAGACTCAATGCAAATTCCATTTGGATTCCTGAGAGACCGTAAGACACACTTCACATTTCACTTGAAATGCAGTGCACACTGCGGTTGAAACACAGAAGCACAAAACCTCTGGGTGCTTGAACTGTTCCCTACGATTAAATGAGGTACTTTAACGGAGTTCAGAAAGGTATTGCTGTCCTCTCTGGTGAAGCTGAGACTTAATGTATTCCGACAGGGTGTACCAGTAACTTTAGGTTCCTTAAACAACTACAATAGAACTTCCATATGATCCAGCAATCCC
>NW_007780546.1:2559-3081 GCF_000696425.1 Galeopterus variegatus
AAAATATAATTTTAAAAATAAAGTTTTATTGCTAAACCCGATCTTCTTAGTCTGAACTTTAATATCATTTAACAACCTATCCTCCCTGCCTCACCCGCCTAATTTTTATTATTTTCACTAACTAAATACATTGATTGTGCCTCTGAACAAATTTACTATGCCTTTGTCAATGTATAAACCGCTGTCAGCCATGCCTCCAGGTCCTATTCTTCTGTATGGATTCGGAGCACTCTATCATCACAAAATCCAGTTCAGAACTCTTCTCTGCTGAAAGCCTTCATGATCAAGTTTTCCCATTCTGACTGCTATTTTAAAACAATTAGAAATTTCAAAAACAATTCAGTAAATCTACTGCTGTTCTACATAGTCTTGCTGTTTAGTCCAGTTTCCTCTTAAATGTTAGAACAATGTTAAGTACCATATGTGAAAAGTCGCCCACAGAGAATCATAAGGCCATTCAAAGACACTGGTTTTATTAATTCTGACTTGGGATAATTAGAACAAAGGAATACACACCCAAGA
>NW_007780547.1:0-686 GCF_000696425.1 Galeopterus variegatus
CTAGAAGACAGAAAAGATATATGCTCAAATCCAAGTGTTGTGGGAAAGTTAGGGACAAGAACGGGAAGAGGAAAGCTCATTGTTTGCCAGTAGGATAGCCAATATGGCCAGTTCCCTGAGGACTAGGCGTGCACAGCCACGGGAAATACAGGCAGATAGGGAGATCCGCCCCCATGTAGGGCACCATTAGGTTGGACCAATGAGTTCCCACCAGCTAAGGTACCAATCAACAGAGACTGGAGGGACTCAACCAATGACCAAACCACATGAATCCAGCTGGGAGGACTTAAACCCCTGGGAATGTAACTGTCGGTGCTCTTGAGCCACCCTATTGCTCGAGCCTGCTCCATCCTCTCTGGAGTGTACTTTTTCTTCTTATTGAATAAAACTGCCCTTTGCTTTTCACCTCTGATGTGTCTCATCTAATTCTTTGTTCAAGACACCAAAAACCCGGATTTAGCTGGTGAAACCTGCAGTTTCCCACAACATCTTGGTTCCCTGATTGAGAAACCTGCAGTTTTCCCGTAACACAAGCAGTGCACACCTCCACTTCACCTGCAAACACATCAACAAGCTGATTTGCACACTCTGGAACTTGCAGGAGGTTTTGTGAAACAGAACACATACATCTTTTCCTGTACATGAGGGATGCAGCTCAGCTGCAGGCTGCATGAAGTGGAACTACC
>NW_007780547.1:2671-3081 GCF_000696425.1 Galeopterus variegatus
TACTTAGAGTGAAAGCAGAACATTAAAGCAGCAACTGAACAGAACACACATGCACACACACGCACACACACACGCTTACATCCACGCACACGTACAAACACACATGAGTCATGAATGCCTCCATATTTTAAACACATATGAGTGTTTGGATACCAGTTACTGTTGCAAATCATCTCCAGAAACAGAAGGTTCTCCTGAGCTTGCCTTTGGTCTGGTGAAAGACTCCACCACTCTCAGGTTATCCTCATGTGAGAGTGGAGTGTGTGAATTGAAGATAGTGTCTCTGGGTTTCTCATTGATTTAGTGAAGGGAGAGTCCTTGAGGCCTTCCTGGGATATGTGGTGGTGACGGGCATTCATAACAAATCCCCTCCAACATTCCTGTCTCCCTAAGCAATTCTTTCCTCTACG
>NW_007780548.1:0-729 GCF_000696425.1 Galeopterus variegatus
CCAGTTTCAGGTATTTTGTCATAAACAACAGACACAGACTAATACGCCATGTCTTTGTCTCATATGAGAGGTTAACGTGTTCTGCAGAACACAAGCTCTGATTTCCCTGTGGCTCTTCCTTTGGATCCCCTCAGTTTTATTTAATTCAATCAAAATAAAACAAGGTCATGTGCAACTTCTCTCCCACATGGTGCTTCCTTCTCACTGAATGGATACCTTTGACATCTTCCCCCGTACAGAGAAGCCAGCATTGCGCACTGTGTGCATGAAGAGTGCACCACAGCAAACGCTGACACAGACATACCAGCAACTGCGACGTCTGTGTCCATCTTCTACTGCTGTCTAACTAGTGACCGCACATTTAGTCACTCACAACAATACAAACTCATTAACTCACAGTTCCTGTGGTCCAGGGATTCAAGCATGCATTAGCAGATACCCCAAATTTCCCCAGGCTGAAATTCAGGAATCAGCCAGGGCTATTATCTTACCTGAGGTACAGGGAAACCTTCCAAACTCAATGGTTATTGGTAGAATTTAGGTCCTTGTGGTTGTAGGATGGAGGTCCTCAGCCCCTAGATGCCCCTCTTCAAGTGCAACAGATGTCTTGCTGCTTAAAATCTCTCCTTGGGAAGCCCTCTTTTCCAGGGTTCACCTGGTTAGGTCCAGCCCACCCAGGGTAATCTCCCTTTTGTTTAACACAAAGTCAACTGATTAGGAACCTCAATT
>NW_007780548.1:2844-3081 GCF_000696425.1 Galeopterus variegatus
ATACGGCCAAGTACCAGCAGCCATAGTCTTGACAAGCTGAAGGAGTACGCAATGTGTTTCCATTTTTCCAGCTGTCTGAACATCTGAGAAGTCAACTAGGCTGCTGGAGCTTGATGGGAACCATGGAGCCGGCCATGTGACACAGAAATGTGTTGAGCATAGAGAACTTGTATTGGCAGTGGATTTCCTCAGGGATTTGGTTTTAAATAGCAAAACAAATACAAATTCAGGAGACTT
>NW_007780549.1:0-315 GCF_000696425.1 Galeopterus variegatus
GTGATGACATTCAGTACTTCCCCTCTTCTCACCATATCATGCACAAAGCTTTTGCTGTATGGGTTTTAATTAAATGATTAGGAAACCAAGCTAAAAGTGGTTATAATAATCCCTCCAGACGGGGAAATATAATTATTAATGAAGTCATAGATATGTCAAAGATGAAAAACTGTTACTCTTCATGGAATCTTCTGAAGCAGTTTAAATAACTTTTCCTCCTGTAAAAACTAAAATATCCCAGGATGTTTAAAGTTCTGTCACTGTTCTTTGAAAGAAAAGTAAGTGGAAAGCAGAAAGGAAAAGAGAAACATTAGT
>NW_007780549.1:2339-3081 GCF_000696425.1 Galeopterus variegatus
GGAGAGTATGAAGTGCAAATTGGCACAAGAGGAAGAAAACTCAAATAGACTGAAGCATCTTGAGAACTTTGGATTGATAATGGAAAGCCTTTCCAAGACAGCCGCAGCCAAACATAATATTACAGTTGAACTTAGCAAATGTTACATGTTTAGGTAATGCTTTTAAAAATGTTTCTGGATACAGGATATCTTAATACTGTTGTGATACTAGTGTACTTGTATATTGAAAAACCTAAACTTAAATAAGTCTATATATAAACATACTCATAAAAATTCTACACAAAATACAACAGTATTTTCAATAACTAATATACCATGACCAAAGGTTTATACTAATAAAGACATTACAAAAAATGAATTGTGTCAATGTAACTCACCATACCAATAATGTAGTTAGTTAGTGCTTTTTTTTCATGTATAAGCTATCATTTTTATGAGTTTGGAATACAGAAAGCTTATTAAAGCATCTTTTTACTATGTCACTTAACCAGGAATTGTATTCTATTTTCTAATGCTGAACAATCCCTGCCTTTCCTGAAAAAAAATATCAATTTGGCCTTGATGATTTTTTAATATATTGTAGAATTCATTGAGCTAATGGTTTATGCAGGATTTTTGCATTTTTGTTTTGTAATAAGATTGGGAAATAATTTTATACTCCCTTATTATCTTGTCCAGTTTGGGCATCAGAGATATAGTAGCCTCACTCATTTTCTTTTCCTTAATTTTCTGTTCTGTAGAA
>NW_007780550.1:0-770 GCF_000696425.1 Galeopterus variegatus
CGGGCACGACACTGAGGGTTGCAATCCGTTGCCGGACACGAAAAAAGACAAAAAAAAGGAAGAAAAAAAAAGTGATATTTAAAAATTATTCATCATAGAGTATTGTGTAGTGATTTAGTCGAGTGACCATTTTGTCTCAGACTAGTGTGATAGCAGCAGAGAGAAAAATCTTGAGATTCTAAATTATTTGGATGTACAGTTGGCAGGAAATTCTTTTGCTTGGATAAGAAGGATGGAAAGAGGAAGAAAACTGAGTATAATTCCTAGGTTTAGGGATTGAGAATCTGGGTGGACGGTGGGAACATTAACTGAGAATAGGAAGACAGGATGGAAGGTGGGTACGTGCTCAGTTAGACAATCAATACTTTTCATTATTTTATATTTGAGATAGTGATTTGACATTTAAATGGTTTCAACAAGCTCAATTTGTTCTAAAATTTAGGGGCAAAGTCAAGGGTGGAGATACAAACATGGCCTCAGGTTTTCGAGTCCCTTCTTTGATAAGAAATTATTTTTGTTGTGGTCATTCTAGACTTTTAAAACTTTAATAGTGCCAACTATCTTTTTACTTAATAACTTAAAACAGTTATGAAAAATAGCATTCAACATCAAGTGAAAACTCACCTGCTGGGCTTCTGTGGCATCTTATGGTATAACCGAGCTTGGCATATTCATATAGTTTTATACTTGCTTTATTTATTTTTAAAATATTAATTAGTTTTTAAATGAACATATAAAATTGTACGTATTTATCATATACAGTATGTTTT
>NW_007780550.1:2315-3081 GCF_000696425.1 Galeopterus variegatus
GGACAATTTAAGCTAGAAGGGTTTTGGGGTACAGCAAATTTGTTGTACAGTAATTTGTGGTCAGGGGTGATTTGTTTATAAGGAGTAGAAGCCCACTCACATTAACTCAGGTAATAACGGATTTAACAGAAAGGATACAAAGAGAACATAAAAATGAAAGGACATAAAATACAGCTGGGCCACATAGGAACAGAAAAATTTTCAGGAAAATCACATCTCTCTGTTTCAACCTGGTTTTGCATATCTCTGTTTTTCTCTTGCAGATTGGTTTTACTTACTACTTCAGCAATAGTAATTGCTTATTCGACAAGCACAACAAATTTGTCCAGGCACTGTTGTAGGTTTTCTCTGCTTATTCATGGGACCAAATCTTCAAAATTTTGCCTTTCTTTGATACCATCTCCACCGAGTTAGTTCATCGTAACATTGCTGTGCCCAGGGCTCAGTATTTATGTCTCTTTTTCTGTCTCTACACTCATTCCTTTAGTGACCTCATCAAGTCTCATGGCTCTAAGTTCTATGTACATGCTGACAACCCCCAATTTATACTTCCAGCCTGTTCCTCGTCCCTGGACTCCAGACTCATCTATCCCGCTGCCTACTTAATATCTCTGCTTGGATTTCTAATTGGTGCTCAAACTAACATGTTCAAAATATCACCCCTGATTGCTGCCCTCTTTCCAAACCTGTTCCCATCATAGTTTGTCCCACCACCACCATCACTACCAGGCCATTACCATTTCTGACTTGAATTATTTCACTAAAC
>NW_007780551.1:0-630 GCF_000696425.1 Galeopterus variegatus
AAAAATGGTACTAAAGGTTAATTGTTGACTAGAAATAATTGGCCCATGTAGCTTTTTTTTTCCCCACCCAATTTCTCCCTAACTCCACTTTCCTCGCCCTTTCCCACCTCTAATAACCATAGATCTGTTCTCTCCTTCTGAAAGTTCAGTGTTATTATTGTGGCCTTTCTCTCTCTTTCTCTCTCTCTCTCTCTCTCTCTCTCTCCATGTGGTATCTCTCTGTGCCTGGCTTATTTCACTTAATATAATTTTCTCTAAGCTCGGTATCTCTCTTTCTGTGCCTGGCTTATTTCACTTAATATAATTTTCTCTAAGCTCATCCATGCTTCTGTGAATGGCAGAATTTCATTCTTTTTTATGGATGACTAGTATTCTCTTGTGAATATATACCACATTTTCCTTATCCAGTCCTCTGTTAATGAATATTTAGGTTGTTTCCATAAATCGGCTATTGTACACAGAGCTGCAATAAACATGGGAGTGCAGGTACCCCTTTGACATGATGATTTCTATTCCTTTGTGTATATATGCAGTGGTGGGATTGCTAGATTGTGTGATAGTTCTATCTGTTGTTGTTTGAGAAACCTCTATGCTGTTTTCCATAATGGCTGTACTAATTTAGAGTCCCAC
>NW_007780551.1:1591-3081 GCF_000696425.1 Galeopterus variegatus
TTTTTTTTTTTTTTTTACTGTATAGTTGTTTAATTTTCTTGTATATTTCTAGATATTAATCCCTTGTCAGATGTATAGTTGGCAAATATTTTCTCCCATTCTGTAGGTTGTCATTTCACTCTACTGATTATTTCCTTTGCTGTGCAGAGGCTTTTTACTTTGATATCATCCCATTTGTTTATTATGTCTTTTGTTGCTTGTGCTTTTAAGTTCTTATTCATAAAGCTTTTCCCAGTGTAATCTCCTAAAGTGTTTCCCTTATTTTTTCCATTAATAATTTTATAGTTTCAGGTCTTATATTTAAGGCTTTAATCCATTTTGAGTTGATTTGGGTATATGGCAAGAGCTAAGAATCTAATTTCATTCTTCTACACATGGATATCTGATTTTCATATAATCATTTATTGAAGTGGCAGTCTTTTCACCAATGTCTGCTGCTTTTGTCAAAGATCAGATGGCTGTAATTCTGTGGGCTGATTTCTGGGTTGTCTATTCTGTTCCATTGATCTGCGTGTATATTTTTATGCCAGTACCATGATGTTTTATTTACTATAGCTTTAGAGTATAATTTGAAGTCAGGTAGTGTTATGCCTCTGGCTTTATTTATTTATTTTTTTCCCTCAGGATTGCTTTGGCTATTCAGGGTCTTTTTTTGTTCCTTATGAATATTAGGATTGTTTTTTCTATTTCTGTGAAGAATGTCATTGATTTTTTTGTGTGTATGTCATTAGTATTTTGATGGGAACTGAATTCAGTCTGTAGATTGCTTTGGACATTTTCACAATATTAATTCTTCCAATCCAAGCACATGGAATGTCTTTCCATTTTTTGTGTCCTCTTTAGCATCTTTCAGTAGCACTTGATAGTTTTCATTGTAGAGATCTTTCACCTCCTTGGTTAAATTGATTCCTAGGTATTTTATTTTTTGGGCGACTATTGCAAATTGGCTTGCTTTCTTGATTTCTTTTTCTGCTAGTTCATTATTGAAGAATTAAAAAGCTACTGATTTGGGGTGTTAATTTTGTATCCTGAAAAATCACTGAAATTGTTAATCAGCTCTAAGAGTTTTTGTGGTAGAGTCTTTACATTCTCTTTATATAGGATCATGTCATGGCAGACAGGATCCGTTTGACATTGCTTTTTCCACTCCGTATGCCTTTTTTTTCTTTCTTTTGCCTGATTGCTCTGGTGAGTACTTCTAATACTATGTTAAATAGGAGTGGTAAGGGTGGGCATTCTTATCCTGCTCTTGTTCTTAATGTAAAACCTTTCATCTTTTCCCCATTCAGAATGATATTAGTGGTGGGTTTGTCATACATGGCTTTTATTGTGTTGAGATACTTTGCTTCTATCCCTAATATGCTGAGAGTTTTAATGTTTAATTTTGCCAAATGCTTTTTCTGTGTCTATTGAGATAATCATATGGTTTGTGTACTTGATTTTGTTGATGTGGTGTGTCACATTTATTGACTTGCATATGTCGAACCATC
>NW_007780552.1:0-250 GCF_000696425.1 Galeopterus variegatus
TGCCAAAAAAAAAAAAAAAAAAAAGGCAAAGAGATATAGCTGAAAAACGTAAATATGACCATCATACATCTTTCCTTAAAGTCCTTTAGTGGTTTTCTAATTCAGGATGAATTTCAAATTTCTTAACATGACTTTCTTATAAATCCCTATCTACCTCTACTGTTACCTGCTAAAGGCAAGTAGAAACTAATGAAGAGCTTTAAGATGAGTGATCTTGATCAGACCATTGTTTTAAAAAGATAACAGTGAC
>NW_007780552.1:1488-3081 GCF_000696425.1 Galeopterus variegatus
ATGAAGAGCTTTAAGATGAGTGATCTTGATCAGACCATTGTTTTAAAAAGATAACAGTGACAACAATGTATAGCATGGAGCTAAAGAGAAGTGGACAGAGTCAAAAAGATAGTTATTATCATATAAGACGTGATAAGGGCCTAAACAAGGGTAGTAGTAATGGAATAAAAATGAGGGAATTGATTTAAAGGAAATTTCAGAGATAAAACTCACATAACTGGGTTACCACTTGGTTCATGTGTGTTGGGGGGTTGCGGGGAGAATAATGGATAAATCAAAAATGATTCTAATGTTTCAATAGACAGAGAACAGAGGAAAAATATCTTTTGGGGGAAGATCTAGCAGGCAGCTGGAACTATAGCTACAGAGCTTGCGAGAAAAGTCACAGCTTGATCTACTCCAGATTCAGAAGTTACTGTCATTTAGTGTAGGGTTGGTTGATACAAACCAAGAAAGTACAGACTTAGAAGAATACCTAGATTTAAGGGATAAGAAAAAACAATGAAAACAAAAAACAGGAAAAGATGACTGAGAAAGGTCAGACACCTAATAATAACCATTAATCAAGTACTTACTATGTGCCAGAAACCGTTTTAAGCACTTAACATATATTATCTTATTTAATTCCTCCCAACCACCATATTAATATCTTCATCTCCAGATGAGGAAACTGAGGCTGAGAGATGTTAAACAGCTTCTGTAAGGTTATACAGGAAGGAGATGGTGTAGCCAACGTTAGAACCAGATCCTGACTCTTAACCTGATTATGATGATGACACTCTTAAAATACTGCTGCTGCTACTACTACTGATGATGATGATGATGAAAAAGAAAACAGCAGTCATTATTCATTGAACATTTAAAATGTGCCAGACATTGCTAAACAATCTACATATATTATTGCAAATAATTCCCAACAACCTGAATGATAAGTATAATTATTATCCTCAATTTCATAGATAGAAAATTAAAGCTTTGAGAGGTTATATAACTTGCTCAAGAGCTAACAGGTAGCAATTCTGGGATTCAAATCTAAAACAGGCAGAGGCATCTTATAAATTGGAAACAGATAAACTTTAAGGAATGAAACTTACATAAACGGGTGGCTAAGAATATCTGTGAACAAATGAGTTCCACCAAGGTAAAAGTGAATAAGCAAAATGGACAGAATGACAAAAAAACATTATTCTTATAAAATACCTGACGTTTTAGAGAGATCAGCTCCATGTCCAGTTGCCTCAGGATGGTGTTGGCTGCATTGGGACTACAAGAAACAGCTACCACATCTTCCTGGGTTAAATACATGCCCTTGGGTGGACGGCACTTAGAACGCTGAGAATGATGGCGATGTTGTAAACTCTGATACTCTCTCCTTCCAAGTCCAATCTTGCTAGTTTGGACAGGTTGTTCAGTATTACCCTAAGAGAATGAAGACAGAATAACAGGTCATTTGG
The DNA here is from genome assembly GCF_000696425.1 of Galeopterus variegatus. NCBI lineage: Eukaryota > Metazoa > Chordata > Mammalia > Dermoptera > Cynocephalidae > Galeopterus > Galeopterus variegatus. The sequence goes on from NW_007780552.1 coordinate 2,943, forward strand.
TTTTTACAAATGCATACTTTGAAAACACTCTATTACTAGTAGAAGTATCTGCTGTACTAAGTATATCTAAAAAATAATTACAACCAATTATATTATATGTAAGTCCAAACACACACAACACTCACCAACTGGGGGGGGG
>NW_007780553.1:0-1286 GCF_000696425.1 Galeopterus variegatus
TCCCAGCACAGACACATAAATGCAGGTCTGAGAAGTTGTGGTTTCACAAAGCTTCAGGTGTCAGTGAAAGCACCTGGAAGCTTCTTCTTTTGTAAGCTTTTTATACATTGAAAGTATCATGTGGTTCTCCAAACACCTAACAAGACTCTTGATTGCATGGATAATGTTGAGTCTCAAATGCAAACTGGAGTGAGTTTACCACTCTGAGACCAAGGGATCACATCCAAAGTGCAGTGTTCACCTCCAGACACCTCAGTCCAAGAGGAACACGTTTAGAGAAAAATGGTCAGAATTCCAGGCTTCAGAAGTAGCTACCAATTGTATAACATACAGAGAGGTGGAAGGAAATGTGGAAACCCCACCAAGGCAGTAGCAGATGTCCAGCCTTACCAAGTACCATTACAAGCACCACCCCATTTAATCCTCAGAACTCTAATGGAGAGATGATAAATAATGATGTTATCCTCATTTTATAGACAAGGAAACAAAGGGATAGAGAAATTAAGGAATTTGTCTAAGGTCAGTGAGTAAGTAGCAACACCATTCCAACACAGCTCTGTTGATCATTCAAGGTAATACCTTTAATCACTGCATTATTCTGCTTTCTTGTTCTAGGTAGTCCCAAAGTATTTAATATTTGCCAATAAATAGAAGCTTCAAAAGGGCAGCAAGTTCATTTTCTGAACACTATAAAGAACAGAAATATACTTTCAGAAATAGTTTGTTCCCAGTCATTGAAGAAGCTTGTGCAGGAGCCAAAAGACCATGTGCTGGAAAAGTGGATGGTCTAAATTATTGGTATCAAAAGACTTTTATGTGTTTGGTCAACCTAATTATTCTGATATGGTGACTGTGGGATCCTATGAACAGAACCAGAGCCCCTGCATGTAGTCATGTAGGTAGAACAACTCAGAGGAGAAGGAGGGAGGGGATGCTTCACGCTCACGGGTCTTGTGGATCTGAATATTGACTATGACAATTTTCCTGAAGATTCTAGCAAAGAGTTTTAAGGGAGAGCAGCTAAATCTTATATGACCCAAGTTTCTATTTGGGCCGTTAGGAGTGCTGGCCATAGCTTGATTAGGAAGATAATTGTAGAGGAGGGGGATGGAGGGGCATGAGGCCAGAGATGGGAAGATGAGTGAGGGGCTTATGGCCATCACTTCAGCAATCAAAGGGTGAAGAATAGGAAGGAGATGGGGAAGTGGTGGGGATCAGGGAGCTATTTCAAATTCATATCAGTTCAGGAGGGAGGTGAGCTATAGACCTGAGTCACGAATGTGAAA
>NW_007780553.1:2632-3081 GCF_000696425.1 Galeopterus variegatus
TGGTTTCCAGAGTACTATGTGGTTATTAAAGTGAACAATGGGGGGGTTATGAATGATATTCATTATCTTCTTTATAATTTTCAACACTTAAAGGTGACCACTGTTTATTGTCCTTGTGTCTTTTCTGTATTTCCTTTACATATTGACATAAGTTATTATTATTTATATAATTAAGTCTAGTACTCCACGTGTTGAATTTTGGTAATTTTTCCCTTAGAAGTACATTGCAATTGTTCCCATAGTTAAATGTATCTATCTACTACATGTTGGTGTATCCTCTTCATACTATTCCAACCCTATGCTTGTACACCGGGATTTGTTCAGACTTTTTTACTATTGGAAACTTAGATGGTTTCCCCCAGTTTTGTTTTTTTTTTTGCAATTATATATAATGCTATGGTGAATATCATTTCCTCAATCCCTTATTGTTATCCCTAGGATAATCTAAT
>NW_007780554.1:0-1216 GCF_000696425.1 Galeopterus variegatus
TCAGTACATATTCAATATACACATATCATGTTCTTTAGTCATCAAAGCAAACCTATGATATAAAAATCCACATTTTATAGCAGAAAAAACTGAAGCTCAAGGAGGTTTCCCAGAGCTGACAGTTTCTAAAGAATAAATGGACAATAGCAAAATAGCACATTTTAAAAAGCCATGTGAGGAATCACCAAATAATGTCAAAATTTCAGTTAGACAGCCAGCAGTGAAATTTGACACTATTGCTGTGGCAAATCCTGTTTCAGACCTTATTGACTTAGATTTACTTGCACAATCAGAGTTTGCCAAAACAGGAAATAGGTGTCATATATATACTGCTCAAACCTCCTCTCTCTTCACCTTCCTTCTTTCAACAGATATCCTGCTCTGAGAACCAACAGTAAGTGATAACTCCTTCATTTCAAGGTGAGCACTTTATTACACATATATATTTAAACTTTGTCAGTAAATCTATCTATGATTTTCAGAATTTCATTGATAACTTTTATTGAGAGTAATTATCTTAAGTTAATATACTCTTTTTAAACTAAGAAGGTAACATATAGATAGCTCTATTATTCCAAAAGCACTTTTATCTAATTTGATATTAAAATAAATCGTTTATCTTTTATCCCAAAATAAGTGATATAATTAATTTCCATGTCTATGAATTATACTAGAAATATCTTTCATAGAAAAATGAAAAACTATGGTTATATGTGTGTGCATACTTCCACATCAGCAATTTTTGCTAATATTAACACATACATTTAAGTACAGATATCATTAAAATGAGGATGAAAAGCCATCGCTAATAGCTTTAAATTGGAAATTGGTCAAAACAAAATTAGCACTGAACTTGAGATACAAAATATTTTAGTAAAGAAAATCAGCATGAAATACAACCTACCCCCATGAAATGTACTTAAATACAAAAATTAAAAAAACACTTTGAGAAGTTTTCCAATCAAAAGTCAATTTGCTCAGGCAGACACATTTATGTAGGTAATTTAAATATAATATCTATTGTGTATATTGTATATGAGGAAGCAATTTCCAAGTAAAACTTTATACTCTTTGGCAAAGAAGAAGTGATTCTGGAGAATCAGATATTAGGAGACCACAGAACTACTTAATGACAACGTGAAAGGAGTTATTTACCTCTAGAGAAAAGATTTTACTTCTGAAAAGTATTTTAGCGATACTTTTTTTTTCTTTTTTT
>NW_007780554.1:2417-3081 GCF_000696425.1 Galeopterus variegatus
TATTTATTCAGATCTCTTTTAGTGTTCTTTAGTATTAGAGTTTTAAAGTTTTCTCCAAAAAGGATTTTTATTCTTGGTCATTTCCTAGACACCTTATAGTTTTTGTTGCTATTATGAGTGTTTTTTTAAAAATTTTATTTTTCTAGTTGAGTGTTTCTGGTATACAGCAAAGGTATTTCTGTAAGTTGTTAGTGCATCTAGCAAACTTGTTGATTATGATGAGTTAGTATCTTGTTAGGGTTTTTGCATTTCATTTATGAAATGAACTTATGTATTATTTACCATTATCCTTATCTGTTTGAGAAATCAATTCCAGAATCTATTTCCTGCCACTCTTTGGGTTGCACTTTAGGGAGAAACAGTATTGAGAGGACCTAGTCATGCTAATTTGCAATCAAAGATTGTAATAACACTGGGGAGTGCTATCCATATCTTTATTTTTATCTGTTCTTCACTCCTGATATTTTTATTGTTTCCCTGATGCTATCTTGCTGACTGGTAGTACCTGGGACAAGTGCCTGTTTTGTTGCTGCAGAATTTTGTAATAAAGGGCAATCAACAATTGTTTTTGAGGCAAAAGCAAGAACTAAAAGGCATTATTTTCACTGCACCCTCAGGTCAGCCACTGCCCTTGATGCAACACTCCCCTCCATTTCACATTCAC
>NW_007780555.1:0-773 GCF_000696425.1 Galeopterus variegatus
CCGCACGCGCCTCTGCCACCGCACGCCCCTGTGCCACTGCACGCGCCTCTGCCACCGCACTCCCCTGTGCCACTGCACGCACCCCGGCGTGGCGGCGCGCTCGCTGTGCTCGGAAGGGGCGCTGCCCGTTTAAACCTGGGAAGGAACGTTTGCATGGGGGACACTGGAAATTGAGTCCTAGAGCGTGGAAGTGACGGGAACATTTCAGCCGCAAAGCTGGGCTGCAGCCTCCGACTGCTTCCTTTCCCAGCCCAGCACGTTTTCTCACTGCGAGTCGTGAGTTTTCCACGGGATATTTTCCCTTGTTGATGGGCATATCTTTAAAATCCCTGCCAAGTGGTATATCTCACATTCCGTTTCATATTTCCTCTCACTGGTTTTGTACATAAGGCCTAAAAATGAAATATGCATCAATCATCATGAACTCAAATATAAGGATATTAAAAAAAAGAAAAATCACTCCCCCACCTATCTTGTGAGTATTGACTGAGGACCTTCACGAAACTCATTGAAGTATTGCTATTTTTGTTACGATAGCAAAAACATTCTTTGTTTGAAAAACTAGAAAATATTTTTCTAATTTTCCTTCTTCCTAAACCCCTCACTCTCTTTATTCATATTCATACACAAATGTAAAATTTCTATCTGAGAATGTATTAGTTTTCCCGAATGAATTCATTAGGTTGAAAGCACAGATTTATTTAAATATCTGTATGTTAGCATCGTTGCTTTTCTTTTTTTGTCTTTTTGTCTTTTTTCGTGACCGGCAACGG
>NW_007780555.1:2688-3081 GCF_000696425.1 Galeopterus variegatus
GCAGGTAATGACCCTAGAACCCATCACATGGTTGTATCCAGCTACAAACGACACGAGCATTTCCTCTGGATTCAATCCTGGGTTTCTCTGCTCTGCCTGACTGGCTGAGGTCAATCCACTATGCACTTTGAAGGGCTGCAGCCTACAGCTGGTGGGCAGCGGGCTTGGTGCTAAGTGCTTTGAAAGCAGGCACCCGAGTGCTTTTGATTAAATATGGAAGAGCTAGCTGGAAGCCTGGGCAGCATGAAATTTGAAAGGAGTCCTCCAAGAACTTTTCAACTCTCTAGTGCTTTCATGTCTTGAGCAGGTTAAAATTAATGCCAAAGTGGAAATTAAAAAAAATGAGAGAGTATTGGAATTCCATGGAACCTTGAGAAAAGCATGATGACAGGT
>NW_007780556.1:0-806 GCF_000696425.1 Galeopterus variegatus
TCACTGGCTGAGCGCGGTGCGGGAGCAACACCGAGGGTTGCGATCCCATTGCCGGTCCCCGATACGGGTGCAACACCGAGGGTTGCGATCCCATTGCCAGTCAGTAAAAAGGAAAATAAAAATAAAATAAAATAAAATACTCAATGCTCAGGTGCACAAAAAGATGAGCCAACGTCTGGGTCCACATCCAGATCAGGAGAGGTCTACCTCACTTTACTTCACCTGCACCTAATAAATGTCAGTGTCCACAGAATATTACACAGTGTGTATTAGGATAGGGAGTGTAAACTGAGAAACCCTTTTTGGAGAGAAACCCAATTTGGAGTATCTATCAAAATATGAGTTTATACAGGGTGATATTCAGCAGTTGAAAAGAATGCTAGTACTTCTGCTTTCAGGAAGTGAGGTAGACATCCTTTTCCCATTTCCTCCTGCTAAGTATAACTAAAAACCCCAGACAGTCTACATAAAACAAACGCCAAGAAACTCTGAAAGGAGGAATGAAGAGGGAAGACGAGCTAGAGATCTGGGATCAGAGGAATGACATGGTGGTGAATGCCCCGACGTCTTTTTCTTTTGCCTTACACCAGGCTGGGAGCTGAAGAAATGGACGACCCAACCTATACACAAATGTTTATGAGATTCCCAATGACCAAAAGCTGGGAACAATCAAGATGTCCTTCAGTGTGCGAAAAGGTCAAACAAACTGTGCTATATCCATACTATGGAATACTACTTCACAATAAAAAGTAACTCACTATTGATACATGCAACGACCTGAATGAACCCCCAGAGAATTATGCTGC
>NW_007780556.1:2229-3081 GCF_000696425.1 Galeopterus variegatus
GAAATCTGGACGCAAATGAATCTCTGGTTTACATCATCTCACAAGGCTACAGTCCAGGGTCACTGGGGCTGCAGTCTCATCTCAAAGCTTGACTGGGAAAGGATCCACTGCCAAGCTCACTCACACAGTGGCAGGACAAGATTCCTTGCAGGCGGTTGAACTGAAAGCCTCAGATATTTGCCAACTGTTTGCTGATAGCCATGCTCCATTCCTTGCCACATGGGCCTCTCTGGTAGCTGGTTTCATCAGAATGAGCAAGCAGGAAGAGTCAGAGAGAGAATGTGCAAGCAGAAGGCACAGTCTTTAAAAACCTACTCTTCACAGTGCTATCCCACCGCTGTTGCCACATTGCATTCATTAATGCAAGTCTCTAGGTCCAACCCTCATTCAGGGGGAGGGGACTGCATGAACACCAGGAGGCAGGGATCATCAGGAGCCACCTTAGAAGCTGCCTGCTACACAAGGTTCCACAGCTGCCAAGGGGCAGAAAACAGACATACATAACGTTTCCAGTATTTCTATGCTGCTGTGCAGTGTCTGTTACCTGTGAATGTATGTGAGCTAAAATTCTCTATCTCACCATATGCATTCTTTTAGCCAATATGTACCAGATGCCTACAATGTGCTAGGCACTGTCCTGGGTGCCAATGAACAAAGTAGAAGAATCTCTGATCTCACGAGCTTACATGCTAGATGGAGTAAATGGACACACAAACCAAAAAACACAAATTATATCAGATGATAAACAAGGTCAGAGAATAAAGAAAGATGCTGGGAGAGGTTATGGTTGAGGAAGCTTCTCTGAGTAGACGTGAAGGAAGTGAGGAGCAACAAATGGGGAAATGTAGGGGA
>NW_007780557.1:0-833 GCF_000696425.1 Galeopterus variegatus
TGTTCGAAGCCCTGGATATATATTGCAGGAGTTCTGATGCATTTGTAGACCTTTGCCTTAAGCTTATTGATGGACAGACAATGCAATGACAGAATAAATAATGGGACAAAATATTATCAGACAACATGCGTAAGAAATAATCATTTACCTGGATCAGATAATTTATCCTTCTGAAAAATTACAAAAATATATTAAGCCAAATAACAACCTTTTCCTAACATCTCACCATTTTCATCACCTGCCTTGTAGTCCATCTACACTGTATTCTTCGCAGGGTCTGTTGTCCTGTCCCATGGCTTGGACCTCTCTTTTCATCATATTTGTACATCTGGTTCTTGTCATCCATTGGGTCTGAGCTTAAATATGGACTCTTCCTGCAAGCCTTCTCTAACCATCCTATATAAGTAGATTTCTCCTGTCATCCTCTTCTTCTTCCTGCTCTCTTCCTTTCTAGGACCTATTGCTGCTTGTATTTATTTGTTTGTTTACCTGTCTATTATCTATCTCTCCAGCTAGATTGTAAAATCCGTGAAGGTAGAACAATGTTGGTGGAGTTTTTTTCACCACTGGCACAGTGCCATATTTATTGAGTGAATGAATGAATGAATGAATACTCCCCAAACCCATTATGTTCTTTGTACATGTTGTTTCCTATATCCTTCTCTGCCTTGGGAAATTTTATCCCACCTTCAAGGCCCAACCTCCTCCCTTCATCTTGCCCCCAAGAATTAATCACTTCCTCCTCTGTGATCCTATAAAAATTTGTACACACTTCTACTATTTATACAATTTAGTATGTATTGTAAAAATTTTTCATGTGTTATATGGATGCT
>NW_007780557.1:1825-3081 GCF_000696425.1 Galeopterus variegatus
TTCTACTATTTATACAATTTAGTATGTATTGTAAAAATTTTTCATGTGTTATATGGATGCTGATCCACTGATTCTTCCTTATCTCCCCATCTTGTGAGACAAGAAACAGATCTATTGATCTTTTTATCCAAACTGACAGTAATAATAATAAAGACCCCTAATTAATTCTTCATTTTTTTTGGCAGCTGACCAGTTCAAGGATCTGAACCCTTGACCTTGATGTTATCAACAAACTCCTCTAATTAAGTGCTTTCTGTGTGCATCTAAACTCGTTATCAAAGATCATTCTAAAGTTCTTCATCAAATCTGGGCAGAGTGAGGCACTTAGCATAGTACCTGGTGCATAGTTAACACTGGAAAATGTAAATTATAAAAAAATACATTTTGCAATCTCAGCCTTAAAATGAAAAGTTATAATGAAGATAAGCTAATGTTTTTGTATTTAAATATTATATGCTAAGTGACCTGTTAGCTCAGTTGGTTAGAGCATAGCACTGATAACACCAAGGTCTAGGGTTCAAGCCCTTACCAGCCAGCCAAAAAAAAACAAGAAAAGAAAAAGTTAAAAAAAAGATTATATGCTACTCTTTCAACAGCTGCATAGCAGAAAGGTCACTATGTTCACAAATTACCCCCAAACTTAGCAATTTAAAACAACAAACATGTATTATCTTACACAGTTTCTGAGTCAGGAATCAGGAAGTAGTTTAGCTGTAATTCTAAATTATTCTTGGTGAAATTATGCCATTTAGAAAGATAAACCCATGGATTAAGGTTATAGTGGAATAAACATAAGCAGCAGGACTACAGCAAAATTATAGTGGGGAACCCTGATAAGAATACAATTGTTATGTGATAGGCATCTTGCTCAAGTCCAAATGTCTGCCTTTTTTGATTGGCATAAAGAAGTTTCCAGAAGTCACTAGAGATTTCAGGGACAGACTTTCGATAACTTTCGATAGCTTTCCAGAGTAGATACTGACTGAAGCATATGTGACCTTTGCTCTTTCCTCACCTTTTGTAAACAGCCTCAAGCCAGAAATAGAGGATTTAACATGCAAGCAAACGCTGAAATAGGACATAGTCCCATCGCCAGAGCTTTAACATCTACGTGAAATTTTTGAAAGAGGCCTACGTCCCTCAGACTTAGAATAAATACCTTCATAGGAAAAACTACTAGATGCATGCAGGGAGAGAAGACTCGATAAAGAAGCCTGTAAATGTTGTAAGCAGAAAAGACATTGGAAAAACAGTTG
>NW_007780558.1:0-3080 GCF_000696425.1 Galeopterus variegatus
GAACGTATCTCCAACTAGGGGAGGTCGTGTCTTTCTTAAGTGTCTCTCACTCCTTAAGAAGGGGCTGGATGTGGAAGAGCCCAGACTAGAAAGGAGGGAGCAAGGTTTTAAAGACGGGAGTCGGCCAAAAGTGGCCAACTCCAGCGCACCGCCTGTTTCTGTACGGCCCATCGGCTAAGAACGGTCTTTACATTTAAATGGTTGGAAAAACTTGGCTGGCTGTGAGCTCAGTTGGTTAGAGTGTGGTGCTGATAACACCAAGGTCAAGGGTTCAGATCCACATACTAGCCAGCCACCAAAAAAAATAAACAAATGGTTGGAAAAAATTAAAAGAGTAATATTTCACGACATGTGACTGTAATAGGAAATTCACATTTCAGAGTCCAGAAATAAAGTTTTCTTGGCACAAAGCCATGTCCATTTGATCACGTATTGTCTATGGTTGATTTTGTGCTACAGTGTGGCAGAGTTCAGTAGCTGCCACAAACTGTGTGGCTGGCAAAATCAAAAATATTTATGTTATGGCCTTTTATAGAAAAGGGTCCCTGGCTTAAAACAGCAGTCACGTATTTCACACATGATCCTGCAGGCGGGGCTGAGCTGGTGGCTCTCCTGGTCTTGGCAGGGCTCCTTCCTGCATCTGAGGTTGGCAGTGTCAGATGGGGGGCACTGTGGCACTCCCCCATGGTATCTCCTGTGCCAGCAGGCCAGCCTCAGTCCCTCACAGCAACATCCCACGAGATGGAATGGATACAGGCAAGGCCTCATGAGCCTAAGCTTGGGACAGTCCCCCTGCAGCCTACTGGCCAAACAAGGCACCAGGAAGGCCAGCCGCCAGGGCTGGGGCACCAGGCTCCATTTCCAGATTGGAAGACTGGAAAGGTCACAGTGGAAAGGGCCCGGACATAAGAAGAAAGGAAGGACGGGGACATCTGGCGACCAACCTACAACACTGTGGTTTCAGGAGCTAAGAAAAGCACAGCTCATTAGGTTGCCAAAACCCAGGAAATTTGGAGAAGTGGTTCTCAACAGGGGTCAATTTTGCAATGGGACACTGGGTAATGTCTGGGGACATTCATGGTTGTCATGACTGGCATGGAATGGTGGGAGCCAGACATGCTGCTCAGCCCCTGCAGTGTCCAGGATTGCGCCACCACAGAGAGTGATCCTGCCCCAGTGTCCACAGTGCTATAGTGCTGCCACTGAGAAACACAGATCTGGAAGGACAGGGCTGGGGTCCCTAAGGTTGGGGACTGGGGATTAGAGCCTAGCACTGGGTGGCAGCGGAGGCTGCTGCTCCCGCCCAGGCTCCAGGTCTGATGGGGAAGGGACTATATCCCTTCTCTGGTTTCCCATGGTAGGAGGTCACGCTGATCACCACTGGCCTTCTTGTAATTTCTCACAGCATTTTTCCACTTCCTTTTAAGAATCAAATCAAAGCTGTGACCTCCTGTCCTGCCACGGTTCCCTGAAAGCTACAGACAGACTTGGCTGTAGTCAGCTTGGGTTTCCCTGACCCCAGGTTAAGAATCCCTGCTGTAATGGGTGGATCAAAAAGCATTCATTGAGGGCTGGCCCCGTGGCTCACTCGGGAGAGTGCAGCACTGGTAGCGCCGAGGCTGCGGGTTCGGATCCTATATAGGGATGGCTGGTGCGCTCACTGGCTGAGCGTGGTGTGGACCACACCATGCTGGGGGTTGCGATCCCCTTACCGGTCAGAAAAAAAGAAACAAACAAACAAACAAAAAAGCATTCATTGAAGTTAAATGGCAAATATGATGTTATATATATTTTGCCACCCCCCCCACCCCCAAAAAAGAAAGGGAACAAGGCTCTGACGCACACTGCAACGTGGATAAACCTTGAACACATCATGCTCAGTGAGAGACTCCAGACACACAAGAAAACATTCTGGAATTAGATTTCGGTGATGGTTGCACAAATCTGTGAATATACTAATAACCACTGAGCTGTACACTCTAAATGTGTGCATTTTGGTGTGTGAGTTATATCTCAAGAAAGCTATTTCTTTAAAAAGTATCTGTGGGGCTGGCCTGTGGCTCACGCAGGAGAGCGTGATGCTGACACCAAGTCAAGGGTTAAGATCCCCTTACCTGTCATCTTTAAAAAAAAAGAAAAGCATCTGTGGAGCAATCATCAAGCATAAGGGGGACTGGAGGTCCCTGGGTGCTGAGGAACGGGTGCGAGGTGCCAAAAAGCAAGGAGGTCTTACAGAGAGCAACTTACAGAGACACAGAGTCATGGGCCTAACTAAGGCAAGGTCGGGAAACTTTTCTCTAGAGGCCCAGAGAGTAAATATCTGAGGCTTTGCAGGTCACATACAGTCTCTGCTGCACGTTCTTCTGTTTTCTGTTTGCTTTTGTTTGTTACAACCAAGAAACAAAATTACAAGCCCAGGGACTGTACAGAACCAGGCTCCTGGGTGCCAGTCCAAGGCTGGATGTGTGAGCGAGAGGCTGAAGTGCAGGAAGCAAGCAGCCTGAGCTCTAGAAGGACCAGCCGCACAGACGCTGAACTGGCACCCAGCACTAGGGAAGGGGAGCTGCTGGAGACGGCCCAGAAGTAAAACCTCCAGGGCCTGCGAGGGAATGACGACCACACAGAGTCAGTTTGAGCCCTGCAAGTCAAAGCTGGGGGCTTAGAGGTGTGCGGGCACGGTCAGGAAGTCCCAGGAGGAACAGCGACAACTGCCTTCCCCCAGGTCCAGAGGCATTCAGGGCATGGGGAGGGGGCACCAGGGGAGGTGGTGCCCCCCCAGGGAGAGTTAGGTTTCCCTGTATTAACCAAGGATTTTTTTCTTGTTTTTGTTGGTCGGTACAGGGATTAAACCCTGCACCCTGGTGTTATCAGCACCACACCCTAATCGACTGAGCTGACTGGCCAGCTCGACTATGTGTCTTACTTTCTGTATTTGAGGACATTTTGCAGGCCAGGAAGAGAGGGCCCCTCCCAGCGCTAAGCAATTCTTAAAGATGGCAAAGGGCCTGGCTGGGAGCATGACTTTCCCATGCAAACCCCCACCCAGCCCTGCCCTACCCTACAACATCTCAGCACCAGTG